>NC_068356.1:104021630-104321630 GCF_020536995.1 Dreissena polymorpha | reverse complement strand
AGTACATGATCCCTATTAAAATTGGGGTAACTAGGTCGAAAGTCACTGTCACAATAAGTGTGAAAATAGTTTCCGATCCATAACTTGTCAAATAATTGGTCTTGAACAGTAGATAACCCTTTTTGAAATTGGGATCACTAGGTCAAAGTCACTGTCACAATGAGTGTGAAAATCATTTCCAATCAATAATTCGTCAACGATTGGCTTGATACTTCCCATGTGCATTGGCCTTGGATAGTAGATGACACTATTGAAATTGGGGAAACTAGGTCAAAGGTCAAGGTCACTGTCACAATAAGTGTCAAAATTGTTTCCGATCAATAACTAGTCAATGAATTGACCAATTGGCTTGAAACTTTACATGTGCATTGGCTGTGGACAGTAGATGACCCCTAGTCATAATACTATAATATTCTCAACCCATATACTGTGACGATGATTTACCAGAAGTGCATAATTCTGTGTCAACTAAAACCTTATTTAAGTGGTAAAGTCACACTAATATCATAAGATAAACTCTTATGGTCAGTTTTGTTGAAAAAAATCCTTTGTCAAGGCCCTGTTTGGGGTTGGGGGGATTTGTCTCCGACCTCTTATTATTATGCCCCCCTTCAAAGAAGAGGGGGTATATTGCTTTGCTCATGTCGGTCTGTCTGTCGGTCGGTCGGTCCGTCCACCAGGTGGTTGTCAGACGATAACTCAAGAACGCTTGGGCCTAGGATCATGAAACTTCATAGGAACATTGATCATGAATCGCAGATAACCCCTATTGATTTTGAGGTCACTAGGTCAAAGGTCAAGGTCATGGTGACTCGAAATAGTAAAATGGTTTTTGAATGATAACTCAAGAATGCATACGTGGTCAACAGGGCACACTCTGAACAATTTTACTGAAGCAACTGGTCTGTAATCCTAAATCTATAATTATCAGTCCAATGAAACATCATCCTTTTAGTAAAATACAGTGGATCAGTAAAAATATTATCAGAATATGAGAGTTTTTGTATATTTTGTATATTAAATATTGTGTTAATGTTTAATTTTGTTGATTAATATAAATATAAGCAGGACAGGGGAGGTTATACACTATAATATCTTTCTTATATACAGGGGAAACAAATGAAATAAGTTTAAATTTATTGTTACAGCATTTGCCTCCCTTGTAATGTATTTAAATTTTACCAAATGTAAGGCTAACTGAATTTTTGTAATGCATACTACTACTACTACTGCTGCTGCTGCTCCTCCTCCTCCTCGCTGCTCCTCCTCCTCCACCACCACCACCCACCACCCACCACCACCACCACCACCACCACCACCACCGTTCACAGTGACAAAAAACGTATTCACACAATGGCTGCTACTACAACTTATAGCCCATATAGGGGGGCCTTATAGCCCATATAGGGGGGCATGCATGTTTTACAAACAGCCCTTGTTTTATTTTGGGTTGTGCAAACAAACAATAGCTAATCTTGATAATATTGTCCCTTATAAACACTGTATTTTTGTGAGCAATCAGGGTGGGGTAATGGTTAACAAAATATAAAATAAGCTGTAAAATGTCTCAATTGATATTAAACCAAAGTTAAATACATGTGCCAATTAGATCTATGCTATAAGTCACCACTCCCAGCAGGTCCAAGTTGAGCTTGCAAGTAACAAAACAATTCTATAACTTATCAAAACGTATCACACCCCGATTGTAAAGGTACTGATTTATTGATTTACTAGTATTACTTTGTATATTGACACATTATTTGTAACCGTCGTTGGTCTGGCATGTTGTTTTAACTAGACACCAGCAAAAGTTGGCAGTATGTTGTGCACAAAAAGTAAAATCGTACAACCAGTTAACTAAACATTTTGGTAGGTTAACTGGTTATTAATACTTTCTTTCAAGTAAAGACAATATACGTGAAATAGTTCACATTTATGTATAGAACGTTTGTTTTGACAGCTTTATTTATCATGCAGAAGTTTTACAAGACCCGTCTGTGTCAACTAAACTAGCAGACACCAAAGCAACTAGCGAGGTGAAGGCTCTGGATGACTTCTACCAGATGCTACAGAATGATCCAAGCCGGGCCTTCTATGGGTATGTGAACAGAATTGTCTACTGCAAGTATACATTTGTTAATTTGTTTAAATACTGCATACTTGAAAGCAAAGTATATTTCTTGTCAAGTTACACTGATCAATAAAGACATGGGTTTATCGTGGTAGTTACTTTTCATTATCTGCCCTCCTGGCATGGAGCCTTGGTTTTAGTTGTTTTGCTGAATTTATATTTCCTAGTCTGGTTGGTATATTGATAATTATGCATCTTCTGCTAAGGCAGCCGGTGTTTTTATAGTTATATTTGAAGGAAGCTAAGTTCAATGCTTACTGTCAAAATGATTAAACAAAGAAAATGTCATGCTTACTCTCCTCTGATTTCAGTGTGAAGGCTGTTGAGAAGGCAGCTGAACATCAAGGGGTGGAAATGCTGCTCATCTCTGATGAACTCTTCAGGTACACATGCACCTAGTATTAAAATAGTATTGAAATAAACAGGTGCACTGTAAATATTCTCTTGATGTTTCTGATACAGAAGTAACGATTATTAAAATACTATACACTAGTGAAGATAAAGTTCCAGAATGACTAACATATTGATAATTACATGAATGTTATGTTTGGAACTGGAATTAAACAATCATCAGTTGAAACATATGATGTACAAAGACAATTGTCATCAGTGTTTACATTTTTATTAGCCGGGTGAGTTGGATAGCTCCACTATATATATATATAACAAGAGCAGACCACTGTATCAAGCATTTTGACAGAATTATTGCCCCTTTTATACTTAGAATAAGAATATGCATATTATTGATAAATCTATGTTAAAGTTTGCGTACTACCCCAAATATTTCCTATGTCCCTTTACATATTGCTTTCATATTTTGCATACTTGTTTACCAACATGACCCCAACCTATAAACAAGAACAGACAACTGTATCAAGCATTTTGACAGAATCATGACCCCTTTTATACTTTAGTAATTGAACATTTTGCTTAAATTGCCGTAACTTCTTTATTTATGATCATATTTTATTAATACTTGGCCAAAAAAAAACTGAATACCACAATGGATTCCACCCAAACAATACCCCAAGCCCCAACCCAGAATCCTTGCCCCTCCCCCCCCCCCCCCTCTCCCCCCCCCCCCCCAAAAAAAAATGTTTTTTTTTTTTGTTTTTTTTTTAAAGATCATCTAATAAATGACCCCACCCCACATTATACCCCCCTCTCAACCCCCCCCCCCCCCCCGAATTTTTTTTTTTCCTTTTTTTTTTTTTTGAAAGATCGTCTAATAAATTATTGAATATGAATCCCCATGATGGCTTACGTTATACTGTCAAGCACTCGAATAGTCGAGCGCGCTGTCCTCTGACAGCTCTTGTTATGTCCACCACCACTAAAGTGGGTGACATATTGTTTTTGTCCTGTCGGTTGGTTTGTTTGTTTGTTTGCCCCAACTTTAACATTTTGCCATAACTTTTGCAATTTTGAAGATAGCAACTTCATATTTGGCATGCATGTGTATATCATGGAGCTGCACATTTTGAGTGGAGGAGCTGCACATTTTGAGTGGAGAAAGGTCAAGGTCATCCTTCAAGGTCAAAGGTCAAAAAAACAAATCCAAGGGAAGTAATAAGCTTTAAAGGGAGATAATTATTTGAACCTGCCAAATGAAAAAAAAATCAAAGCGGCGCAGTAGGGGACATAGTGTTTCTGACAAAAACATTTCTTGTTTGTTTTTTTTATACATTTGGGAGCCTACTCCCTGAGGACCTTTTCTTACTATATCCAAGTTAAAAAGTTTCTATTTCAGACCTTTAAATACTGATGAGCAGTAAAGACCATAGTTAGTCGCAGGCTGTTCTGGTTTTATGCTGTTTGCACATAGCTATGTTCACTTTGCCTCTGAGTGGGAAAGGGTTAACCACACATTGTGTTTTAACAGGTCCAACATTTTTGGGGCTTTTATTGATAGGTTATGGTTAACCACACATTGTGTTTTGACAGGTCCAACATTTTTGGGGCTTTTATAGATGGATTATGGTTAACCACACATTGTGTTTTGACAGGTCCAACATTTTGGGGGCTTTTATAGATGTGATGTGGTTAAGTACACATTGTGTTTTGACAGGTCCAACCTTTGGGGGGCTTTTATAGATGGGTTATGGTAAGCCACACATTGTGTTTTGACAGGTCTATGGACCTGAAGGCACGGCGGCGCTATGTACGTCTTGTTGATCAGGTGAAGGAGGCAGGAGGGGATGTGCGAATATTCTCAAGTCTACATGTGTCTGGGGAACGTAAGTGGCTTGTACTATTGGTGTTAGACTTATTCATGTCTGTTTGTTGCGTTCTTTTTAGTGGAGGTATTTATGCCACTATTTGTTCCGGGCTTACCATATAGTCCTATAACTGTATTAGTAGCGACCCAAATTTGGCCCCCAAAATCAGACTAATTTTGTTTATGTGCTTTATACATTTGTTAAACAATTTTGACTTATTTTTTAAAAATTACACAAATTTCAAAAAGCTAGTCAGTCCACATACTTCAAGAATTTAATATTGTTAAGAACGGAGGGGAAATTGTTATCAATGAAAGTGTGCACTGCCATTAACCTAAACACTGGGTATTGGATAATCTTGCTTAGGAATGTTTTATTTTGCCATTATGTTTTCCTGATCCATTACCAAAGAAGAAAGTGATACATCCCTTATTATAACAAATAAAAAAGGGAGCAAAATCATTAATTTGTAAATTGTATAGGCATGTGTTGCACAATAATATTTCACCATTATGGCACTTGAACACGTTTAAGTGCAGCTACATGGCAACACACACTTCATATTTCAGAGCTTGGGCAGCTGACAGGGGTAGCTGCAGTACTAAGATTTCCCATGGAAGATGAGGAATCCGACCAGGAAGATTGATACTATTGCAAGAACTAGGTTACTTATTGATGTTCAGTTTTATTATGTCCCCCACCATTATAGTGGGGGACATATTGTTTTTGCCCTGTCTGTTGGTTTGTTTGTGTGTTTGCGTCAAACTTTAACATTTGTCATAACTTTTGCAATATTAGAGATAGCAACTTCATATTTGGCATGCATGTGTATCTCATGGAGCTGCACATTTTGAGTGGTGAAAGGTCAAGGTCATTATTCAAGGTCAAAGGTCAAATATATGGGTCAAAATTGCTTATTTAATGTACACTTTTGCAACAATGAAGATAGCAACTTGATATATGGCATGCATGTGTATCTCATGGAGCTGCACATTTTGAGTGGTGAAAGGTCAAGGTCATCCTTCAAGGTCAAAGGTCACATATATGGGGACATAGTGTTTCACAAACACATCACTTGTTTTTAAAAGTAAACTTCAAAGTCTGGGCGGTATAGGTTTAAAACATCATAAATTTAACTCAAACTACAAGCCTAATATTATCAAACACGTCTTCTGTATAATTGGCACAGTAATGAAACATGATATTTTTGTTAGAAAAAAAATAAATACACATTGTATCATTATTAATTGAATTATTTTCTAGTGAAACATGACATTTGAAATATATATGAAATATGTGCAGTACATAAATCAATACTTATAAAATGGTCTTTGTTCAATATTTGGCGTAAATAATCATCATAAATGTTCTTATTAGTAAAATGTATATTTAGCACTTGAACATTCATTATATTTGCATATGAAGTAATATTTATTAGTCCCCTACCGATGAAACCGGAGAGGGACTTGTGGTTTGTGCTCTGTGTGTCTGTCACACTTTTCTGGATCCTTCGATTACTTGAAAAGTTTGTCATATTTTTTCATGAAACTTGAAACATGGACAAATGGCAATATGGAGATTATGTCATTTCATTTTGTTCCTACATCAAGAATTCTGGTTGCTATGGAAACAAATAGACTAGAAATATTGCTGAAAATGGTGGATCCTGCGATAACTTTAAATTCTTCATATTTTTAGCTCACCTGTCACAAAGTGACATGGTGAGCTTATGTGACCGTGTGATGTCCGGCGTGTGTGCGTCCGTCCGTCAACAATTTGTTTGTGTAGACAGTAGAGGTCACAGTTTTCATCCAATCTTTATGAAATTTGGTCAGAATGTTTATCTTGATGAAATCTGGGTTGGGATTGTATTTGGGTCATCTTGGGTCAAAAACTAGGTCACTAGCTAGGTCAAATAATAGAAAAACCTTGTGTAGACAATAGAGGTCACAGTTTTCATGCAATCTTTATGAAATTTGGTCAGAATGTTTATCTTAATGAAATCTGGGTTGGGATTAAAAACTAGGTCACTAGGTCAAATAATAAAAAAACCTTGTTAAAACCTTGTGTAGACTATAGAGGTCACAGTTTTCATCAGACCTTAATGAAATATAGTCAGAATGTTTGACTTGTTAAAATCTGGGTTGGGATTGAATTTGGGTCATCTAGGGTCAAAAACTAGGTCAGATTAAAAAAAAAATTGGTAGACAGTAGAGGTCACAGTTTTCATTAAATCTTATTTAATTTGGCCAGAATATTAATCTTGATGCAATCTGGGTTGGGATTGTATTAGGGTCATCTGGGGTCAAAAACTAGATCACTAGGTCAAATCATAGAAAAACTTTGTGAAGACAATAGAGGTCTTAGTTTTCATATGATCTTAATGAAATATGGTCAGAATGTTAATTATTGATAATATCTGATTTTGGATCGTATATGGGTCATCTGGGGTCAAAAATTAGGTCACCCGGCCAATTCTAGTAAAACCTTGTGTAGATGAAAGAGGTCACAGTTTTCATCACGTCTTAATGACATTTTGCCAGAATGTATTAATTAATGAAATTTGGCTTGATACTATTGCAAGGACTAGGTTACATTCAGGGTCATCATGGCCCTCTAGTTTCATGAAACTTGAAACATGGATAGATGGCAATATGGAGATTATGCACGTCATTTCATTTTGTTCCTACATCAAGAATCTGGTTTCTATAGGAACAAATTAACTACTAATATTGCTGATACCGGTAGGGGACTTTTATTGGTTGGCAATAGTCTTGTTAACTAATATTATTGGATATCTTAAATGAAACATTCTTCTTGATCTGTGGCGCTGAATGCTTCCGGAAATGAATGTTATCACGCTGGCATGATATGTGATTTTCAGGTGGGCTCTGTACTAAAAGTAAAGCTGTTCTACCTTCATTATGGTGTAATGTTGGAGCCATAAGGCTGAACAGTAAAGGGTGTGGTGTGATTATACACAGTGCTATACTAGCACTACATGATGTCAGGTCCCTTGGCTTAAGTTACATTTGCGTCTTAAATTACTTTAACGGTTAGGTCTATAATAAGCGCAAATGACATGCCCATTTGAATGTTACTTAATGCTGTATAAATGATAAATGCTCCTCATTGTACTGCCATTTAAATGTTGTTCATTTAAATAAATCCTTTTTCTTTGTTTCATCCTGGATATTTTTATCTATATATTATAAATAGGTACTGTCCATTGCAAAGAAAATTCTTCCTTAGGAGTTGTTTCTTTAATGATAGTCCATTGTTATATCTGATTTGCCATTTGTTTAAGTTATTGTTTTTAAGTACATAGCATTGGAAGCAATTTATTTCTCAACATTAGCATTTTCTTTTTCATTGTATTGTTTGAATTTGTAAGTATTATTTATTTACATGTAGTGGTTTTGTCTTCTTCTCAATATTTGTTTTTAAACAAGAGTAGGTGATATTCACCGTAATACAAGACAATTATTTTTGAAATGGTGTTGTATTTATTTATCAAAGCTTCACACAAATTCTATTAATATGTTCTATGCGTATAACTTGATTCCAACAGGTTGTTTTGCTAGGTAAAGAATAGCACGTTTAGTTTTATTGTATATTGATATTGAGTTACATTTGATTAAAATGATTTTACAAGATTTGATTTATAAATGGAAACTGTAATGCTAAATACATTAGGTGAAGAGTACAATTTTTATAAGGCAATTGTTATGTCCTGTTTAAGCATTTTGTGCAATTAAAACATGAAAAAATGGTTTGTGTTGACTATTTATTAACCCATAATACGAATATTTGTTGGTTTTAGTATGAGATTGATTTGTATTCACAAGTGATTCAAGAAGTCAATACTTTTTATCCCCCGCCAGAGGCGGAGGGATATTGTTTTGGCGTTGTCCGTCCGGCCGGCACGTTTGTGTCCGGAGCAATATCTTGGAAGTGCTTTGGCGGATTTCATTGAAACTTCGTATGACAGGGGTTGTAATATTCCGGATTGATCCGGATTTCAAGGCACCAGGGTCACTTTTGATATCAATAAAAATTCGAGTTTTGTTGGGGGGGGGGGGGGTTAAGGAGTGATTCTTGGTTTATTTCGGTTCTACAGAAGATAACTCCTGCGCTGATATCATAAAATTTATAAGTGTCGTGTTCTGAGAAAACTGGGCTTAATTCATGTGCCTAAAGTGTTGTACCAGATTAGCCTGTGTAGTCTCCTTACCGAAAATCAAGTTAAGGCGGAAAGTGTCGTCCCTGATTAGCCTGTGCGGACTGCACAGGCTAATCTGGGACGACACTTTACGCACATGTATTATGCCCAGTTTTATCAGAACAAGACACATTAGTATTTATCCTGTGAATTCCAATCAACAATGCGTTTATAAACATGGAGTAACAACGAAAAAATCCCAAGTTTTAAGGTAATTTTTGACCACGTAACCTATGTTTAGAAGCTTATAAACGTAATTACTTTTTTATATTTTTATTGTTTCTTTACATAAACGATTAATTTGATAAACTGTGACATTGGAACAAAGGAAAACAACCGTGAATCTTACTTTGCGTGAACAGGTGTGTGGGGGGTGGTAAATTTAGCCACTTGACGAATAATTTATGATTACGTTTTCTTGTAACAGCATCAGTTTTTACGTGCAAATTGTTAATATTATATATATTTATGTGATATTATTTAGTGCTGTTTATATTATGGGCTAAGGTTGTACTTTTTAATGATTATTTTTTTATTTCAATTTTTCCTGTATTGATTTTTTTTCAAAATATTTGGTTAATGTAGTATAATATTATGCTGAAAAATATAAGTAAATTCTTGGAAAAAAATCTTTCTTTTGCTATAATAAAATGCATTTAAAACTGCTTGGAAATGCAATCTAGAAGGGTCTGAAAATGATTTAAATCAATTTTTGTCCGGGGGACTTAGCCCCCCTTTATCCCCCTGACAAAGGCGCTGCCCCTTGACCCCGCTGGTGGCCTGCAGAGCCAGACCCCTGGCTTGTTTTCAGGATTGGCAATCTGGTCCTGTTATGACCCCTGGTATGAGTATATATATGCATAAGAGGATGATGCACGCCAAATGGCATTGTGCACCATCTGTTAAAAACAGAGTTATGGCCCTTTGTATCTTGAAAAATGCTTTTTACTATAGGCACTTTTGTGTCCGGAGCCATATCTTGGAAAAGCTTTGGCAGATTTCTTTGAAACTTGGTATGAGTATATATATGCATAAGAGGATGATGCACGCCAAATGGCATTGTACACCATCTGTTCAAAACAGAGTTATGGCCCTTTGTATCTTTAAAAAATGCTTTTTACTATAGGCACTTTTGTGTCCGGAGCCATATTTTGGGAGTGCTTTGGCGGATTTCATTGAAACTTGGTATGAGTATATATATGCATAAGAGGATGATGCACGCCAAATGGCATTGTATACCACCTGTTTAAAACAGAGTTATGGCCCTTTGTATCTTGAAAAAATGCTTTTTACTATAGGCACTTTTGTGTCCGGAGCCATATCTTGGAAGTGCTTTGACGGATTTCATTGAAACTTGGTATGAGTATATATATGGACAAGAGGATGATGCACGCCAAATGGCATTGTATACCACCTGTTTAAAACAGAGTTATGGCCCTTTGTATCTTGAAAAAATGCTTTTTACTATAGGCACTTTTGTGTCCGGAGCCATATCTTGGAAGTGCTTTGGCGGATTTCATTGAAACTTGGTATGAGTATATATATGGACAAGAGGATGATGCACGCCAAATGACATTGTACACCATCTGTTAATTACAGAGTTATGGCCCTTTGTATCTTGAAAAAATGCTTTTTTCAGTGTCAAATATAACCCTTTTGTGTCAAGAAGCATATGGGCGGGGGATATCAATTCAACGAATTTGCTTGTTGAGAACAGGAATGGATCAGAGTTGATTATCTACCAATAGCAACACATTTTATTTTATGCTTCAACATTTGTTTACGTTTTACGTTCCCCCGTCTTTACTGGAGGACATATTGTTTTTGACCTGTCTGTTTGTTGGTTTGTTTGCGTCAAATTTTAACATTGGCCATAACTTTTGCCATATTGAAGATAGCAACTTGATATTTGGCATGCATGTGTATCTCATGGAGCTGCACATTTTGAGTGGTGAAAGCTCAAGGCCATCCTTCAAGGTCAAATATATGGGGGGGGGGGTGACATAGTGTTTCTCAAACACATCTTGTTATCCCCCGCCATGGGGGGATAAATAAATGCCATAAATGGGTTAATGTCAGTTACTTGCAAGAGTATGCTCCCTTACTACTTGTAAACCAGCTAGCCCAGGAAATGTGAGTTGGTTTACTGACCACCTAGATATAACTGAAATACTGTCGATCATAGCAAAATTAAAAACAAGTAAATAAACAAGCAAATTCGTTGAATTGATATTCCCTGCCCATATGCTTCTTGACACAAAAGGGTTATATTTGACACTGAAAAAAGCATTTTTTCAAGATACAAAGGGCCATAACTCTGTAATTAACAGATGGTGTATAATGTCATTTGACGTGCATCATCCTCTTGTCCATATATATACTCATACCAAGTTTCAATGAAATCCACCAAAGCACTTCCAAGATATGGCTCCGGACAAAAAAGTGCCTATAGTAAAAAGCATTTTTTCAATATACAAAGGGCCATAACTCTGTTTTTAACAGGTGGTATACATAGCCATTTGGCATGCATCAACCTCTTATGCATATATATACTCATACCAAGTTTCAATGAAATCCGCCAAAGCACTCCCAAGATATGGCTCCGGACACAAAAGTGCCTATAGTAAAAAGCATTTTTTTCAAGATACAAAGGGCCATAACTCTGTTTTGAACAGATGGTGTACAATGCCATTTGGCGTGCATCATCCTCTTATGCATATATATACTCATACCAAGTTTCAAAGTAATCTGTCAAAGCACTTCCAAGATATGGCTCCAGACACAAAAGTGCCTATAGTAAAAAGCATTTTTTAAAGATACAAAGGGCCATAACTCTGTTTTGAACAGATGGTGTACAATGCCATTTGGCGTGCATCATCCTCTTATGCATATATATACTCATACGAAGTTTCAATGAAATCCACCAAAGCACTTCCAAGATATGGCTCCGGACACAAAAGTGCCGGACGGACAGCCGGACAACGCCAAAACAATATCCCTCCGCCTCTGGCGGGTGATAATAAAAATTATCAAAAGGTGAACTACCAATATTAAATCAGTAAAGGTATTTCTACTTCACTCCTGTGCCACTTGTGAAGGATAAAACCATACCTCTCATTAAAGAAGGGAAAATGCTATTAACTCGACTGGCTGTATGTGCACTAAAATTAAGAACGGTAAACTTCTAAGATCAGGAAACTTTGTGTAGGACACATGTTAGGTTAACTGTAGTTCAATTGGTCATTGTCAGCTAAGGTACCGGTAGGTATTACTTAAAAGCATAGAGGTTACTATAAAGTATACTAAAAAGTACCTGGTGCACGGAAGATATACTAATTGTACCTCTTGAGTGCCTTGAAGCGTTTTTTTCTATCCCCTGTGTAAAGCTTAGTATACTTTATAGTACCCAGGGTACTTTTCAGTAGCACAGTGCCTAAGCCAACATTGACCAATTGAGCTTAACCGACTACCTCATAAAATACTGTTAAAATCATTGAAATATCCCCCAAAAAATCAATCTATTTGTCATAGAATTGAATCTTAAAATTTGATCCTAAATCCACGAGACAGCTATCCTTGTGAACCCACTACATTCTCCGGCTTATGGTATGGAATGAATTCTTGTAAAACGTGTTCAGGACATTTTTTGTTAGCATTGACAGAAAGTTCTGTCATGTTGCCTGACTATTTCACAGCACTGTCTGCCTTCCTGCTGGGTGAATTACTACAAATGTTGCAGATAAACTACTCATTTTTGTCATACAAGTTAAATGCATTTTACAATACGGATATCTGGGCAGGTGAACAGAAATGTGGAAATCCACATCATTTTTACGCAAAGTATTGCGTCTTTCTTTAGCACAATAATACCAGAAGGAAGATAGTTCACCAGTACCAAGTGAACATACTTATGCATGTGAATAACACAAAAAGTAACTGAAAAGTATCCTACAAAACTCATTAAAATCAAATACGATTAGCATCTGACAAATCAAACAAGGTATCATTTTCAAAAGACTTTCGGAATAAGCATAAAGACAACTATTTGATTGGCTCCAGAAAAGGTCATCTAAGCGTGACCTCTGATGTAGTCATTAGATCCGGAAAGCTGATAGAAAGATTGTGTATTGGCCACATTTTTGGCAGGGCAATTACCCAAACTGCAGATACAGTTCTGGAAAATTGTAAATAAAATAAGCAAGACCACGAATCCAAAATTTGGATTTGATTTATTCACAATCATCAACAGTGAAGACGTTGCAAACAGAATTACACAAAACAAGATAATGGCACATGTTCAGTATTATACAATAAACTCTAGAACCTTTTCATGCAAAAATGCCTTATTCCATGAAGGCTGTATGTTTATTTTGTCACTACATAAATACTGCCCCTTTAAAAATCTACAAACCATCATGCCAAGTACATGTGACACTTGCATACAACTGGGAAGTACACATCAACTTATTATATAAGAACCAGAAATGCTAAGGGCTATTGAGTATTGATAAATTTTGAAAAAGAACTTCACAAAATCCTGTTTAATAAGTAATTGTTTATGTTAACATGTCAAAACTACGTCACAATAGGGACACGTAATACAGACATAGCATGATGTCTCATGTAACAAATTGTAGATATCATGCTATACAAAGTCTCCTTTGAAATAGGATGACCTTTTGTATTTGCACAAATGCATATCATAATGAACAAGGGACAAAATTGTCACAAAACCAGGTTTTCATTGTGAAAAAAAAATCTGATAAAGGGAGAAAACTCAAACTGAACTTTTGAAATGAACAAACAAAATTAACCCCCTTTGTAAGTTTGTTTTAAAAAAAAATCTATTTTAAGTCGTGGCGACCTTGACATTGGAGATATTGACGTGATTCTTTCGTGCGACACAACGTCCCATGATGGTGAACAAATGTGCCAAATGATTTTAAAATCTCACAATGAATGACATAGTTATGGCCAGGACAAGCTCATTTATGGCCATTTTTGACCTTTGAACTCAAAGTGTGACCTTGACCTTGGAGATATCGACGTAATTATTTCGCGCGACACACCGTCCAATGATGGTGAACAAATGTGCCAAATGATTTTAAAATCTGACAATGAACGACATAGTTATGGCCCAGACAAGCTTGTTCCGCCCGCCTGACAGCCAGCCCAGCCCGCCCGCATTCGCCAATCTAATAACCAGTTTTTTCCTACGGAAAACCTGGTTAACAAAACAATGAATGCATGGATTGAATTTTAGGCTGAAAAGTTAAAGTCTAAGCATACTGCATTAAGTACATTAACAAAGTGCAGCATACTGCATCAAGTACATTAACAAATTGCAGCATACTGCATTAAGTACATTAACAAAGTGCAGCATACTGCATCAAGTACATTAACAAATTGCAGCATACTGCATTAAGTACATTAACAAAGTGCAGCATACTGCATCAAGTACATTAACAAATTGCAGCATACTGCATTAAGTACATTAACAAAGTGCAGCATACTGTATTAAGTACATTAACAAAGTACAGCATACATTAAGTACATTAACAAACTGCAGCATACTGCATTAAGTACATTAACAAAGTGCAGCTTAACTAGCGTACTTATCATTTAAAAACTTTCACATTGCTTTTTTAACCCACAGGGTATAAAAGTTACACACAATAAGAGCTTCTTTCCTAATTTTTGGGGGGCAAAAAATGTCTTTAAATGTGTCTTCCTATTACATAGTTTTGGAACACAATAAGTGAAAAACTGACAGACCCTGACTGAATCTGACAAAGAAATAACTTACTCTCCACAACTGAAAGTTGAATTTGAATAAATCAAACAATTTCAAGTTTGGTCTTTAAATCAGTACTGTGTTACACTGTTATGAAAGTTAAATAACATTGTCTACAGAATGTTGGTATGAACAAATTCATCATTTTCACATCTGTCTACATAGAGACTAAAATACTTAACGAGGCACTAGGGCTATCCTAATCACAAGGTATAATCGTAGCAAAAACAAATGAAGTAAGATCAATTTTAAAGGTACATACTGCCTTCAGTTACAAGTAGCTGTATAAATACAAGGTTTTAAAGCAGCGAAGACTAAAATGTTGGAAAGAGCAAATCATAAGTTAGATATTCCCTGCCATATAACATTGTAAATGCCATAAGACAATGTTTTGAAAACATTGTATGAATAAAATACTTCCTTGGTTTGGTACACAAAGTAAAATAATCAACAAGCTTTTAATAAAATATTAAGTTTTCTTAAAGGATGCAGAATAAAACGCATTTAGAAAAGAAAAACAACCGCTTCCAAGATAAGCTCATCCATTTTGCCACATTGCACTGTAGATGTTGCATATTTACAGTATCAAAAGTAGATGCATTTCAGCAATACGTATAGTCCATTGTCAATAACTCGTAAGTCCTGACAAGTTGTTTAATAGTAAAATTTAGTCTTTGATCTTTATGTGCGACCTTTACCATTCAAGTAAGGAGACGGTTGTTACAAATGGCACACTGTTTTAACATGGCAAAACGTGTGGTCAATAAGTGAAATTGCATGATGAACAATTAAAGTCCAAAACAGTTTTGAGGCTAAACTGATCTCAAAGTTTGATCTTGGGAGGTAGGCTGACAGCTTAAACAGGGACTGGAGTCTCACTTTTTTTCCCTTCTTTACAAATTACCCGTAAAAGACTCTTTCCCACTTAAGAAAAATTACATATTTTCCAATTACCATCTGAACAATTACCAAAGGAACAAAAGTTAGCGTCAATTTTGTTTCATAAGCGCATAATCTGCTAGTGAACACATAACACGAGCACTGAAACTATACTCAAATTCAACCTTCAACCTATGAGTGTGACTTTGGACATTTCTGCAAGGTGCACAACCCATGAGTGTGTCTTTGACATTTCTGCAAGGTGCACAACCCATGAGTGTGACTTGGACATTTCTGCAAGGTGCACAACCCATGAGTGTGACTTGGACATTTCTGCAAGGTGCACAACCCATGAGTGTGTCTTTGACATTTCTGCAAGGTGCACAACCCATGAGTGTGTCTTTGACATTTCTGCAAGGTGCACAACCCATGAGTGTGACTTGGACATTTCTGCAAGGTGCACAACCCATGAGTGTGTCATGGACATTTGTGGAAGGTGCACAACCCATGAGTGTGTCTTGGACATTTCTGCAAGGTGCACAACCCATGAGTGTGACTTGGACATTTCTGCAAGGTGCACAACCCATGAGTGTGTCTTTGACATTTCTGCAAGGTGCACAACCCATGAGTGTGACTTGGACATTTCTGCAAGGTGCACAACCCATGAGTGTGACTTGGACATTTCTGCAAGGTGCACAACCCATGAGTGTGACTTGGACATTTCTGCAAGGTGCACAACCCATGAGTGTGACTTGGACATTTCTGCAAGGTGCACAACCCATGAAAGTGACTTGGACATTTCTGCAAGGTGCACAACCCATGAGTGTGACTTGGATATTTCTGCAAGGTGCACAGGTAAAAAAGGCAGTGGTGAGCATTGGTAAAAGGTTATTTCAAAATTGAATGGTTAAGTTACAGTCTGTTAAATGTAAGACATTGTTATGGACGTTATCATTCCCTTAAGCTAAACCGTAGTACAGTGTAGTTATTAAACAAGATGTGTTTGTTAAACACAATGTCCCCCTATATGATGTTTGACCTTGTAGGATGACCTTGACCTTGTGAAGGAAGACCTTGACCTTGACCTTTCACCACTCAAAATGTGCAGCTCCATGAGATGCACATGCATGCCAAATATCAAGTTGCTATCTTCAATATTGCAAAAGTATTTATAAAATAAGCGATTTGGGCCACATATATTTGACCTCTGACCTTGAAGGATGACCTTGACCTTTCACCACTCAAAATGTGCAGCTCCATGAGATACACATGCATGCCAAATATCAAGTTGCTATCTTCAATATTGCAAAAGTATTCATAAAATGAGCGATTTTGGCCACGTATATTTGACCTCTGACCTTGAAGGATGACCTTGACCTTTCATGACTCAAAATGTGCAGCTTCATGAGATACACATGCATGCCAAATATGAAGTTGCTATCTTCAATATAGCAAAAGTTATTGCAAAATGTTAAAGTTGGCGCAAACAGACAGACCAACAGACAGGGCAAAATTAATATGTCCCCCACTACTATAGTGGGGGACATAAAAATCCTTGATGAAGAGCGCATAAAACTGAAACAAAACATCTACAACCTTATAGTTTAGATATTTAAAAGTTCATAATTTAATAGTTCCAATGAGATACACAATTGTCAAACACGAGATATTCTTCCCATACAGATTTTTTCTAATTTGGTGTATATTCAGAGGACATTTTACTAGTAGACGTTTCAATAGATATTAGTGTATAGCATCATCTTTAGCAATTCAGTTGACTCCACTGGGCCTTAGAGAGCAGAAACAAATAAAACCAACTATCAGACATCAGTCTACCGATAAACCCTGCCATCTTATATCTGGGACACAACTAAAATTCAATATCTGAGTAATCAGTAAAAAAATAAACAAGAGCTACTCATAACGGTTGCCAACGCTCTGCTGCAGGTGCAAATTTGTCACAGTGACCATGACCTTTGACCAAGTGACCCAAAAATGGGTGTGGCGTGTAGAACTCGTCAAGGTGCAGCTACATATGAAGTTTCAATGTTGTAAGTGAAAGCACTTTGATTTTAGAGCCAATGTTGAGGTTTTAGCACCACGCAGACAGCGGAAAGACACGACAAGCTGGCTATGACAATACCTCGGGTTTTCTCCGAAAACAGCCGAGCTAAAAAGATCTTGCAAAAGGATTTATTGTGTACCAACATTTTTGTTATGTACTTGGAACAGACAGTTTATTTTTGAAGAATTGCATGATTTGATGCATGGTCTCTCTATTTCCGGCTAGATGAGTCAATGCAAGGCTCATTTCTCCTTCATCTTTCTTCAAAACAAACTTGCACAGCAGCAAACATTCTTCATTTTCAGAAAATGGCTCAGATTTTTCGTAAAAAGACAAAGTTTTCTTCACTGCATTACTAGCACTGTTTTCAGCTTGTTCTTTTTTAAATTGTTGCACAATTTGATGTCTTGACAACATTTGAGGACCTTTCAACAAATTTACCACTGGTTCACATTGCTTATCCTTGTTTACACCATCACTTGATAGTGCTTCATCATTTTCTTTTAGCTTTTTACTTTTATTGTCTAGGTCAGTCTCATAATCAGTAGACTTCCTCTTCTTCCCTTTTGTCGCCTCTTCACTATCCAAACCCAGGTCAGGTTTTTCTTTCACCACATTAACCTCATCCATGATTTCGTCCTCATGAAGCATTTTTTCATTATCACCAGTGGACTTCGTGGCAGATTGTTCATCTTCCTTTGAATGTTCAGATTCATTATCAACAGAAGCTTCAAAACTTTCAGAACACTTCTCTTTGAGGTCTTTAACCTGAGGTTCAGCGGCTCTTGCATTCTCAATAGTCTTACAATCAGGAGTGTCCAGAGGTTCTGATGAATTCATTTTCTTTTCCCGTTCTCTTCGCTTCCTCCGTTGATGGGACCATGTGTTGGACTTGGCTTGCAGGATCAGGCAGGTGTAGAACTTGCCACAGTGCTTGGTGTAGTAATTTATCTACAAATGAATCACTTGTTTAGTTAGATTATCTTAAAAATAGACAAAATCTGAATTAAAATGCCAAATGAGCCCCATCATGTGGCAAGCTTAGCTCAAGACAAGCCTGTGCTGTCTGGTCAGGAGCAACTCTGTCTGCAATGAGCCCCATCATGTGGCAAGCTTAGCTCAAGACAAGCCTGTGCTGTCTGGTCAGGAGCAACTCTGTCTGCAATGATCCCCATCATGTGGCAAGCTTAGCTAAAGACGAGCCTGTGCTGTCTGGTCAGGAGCAACTCTGTCTGCTAATAAGATCACAACACCTGGCGTGACTTTATAGCAGACAGAATGGCTCCTGACAACAAAGTATAAAAAGTCTTATCTAAGAAGGTGTAGGGTTATGATTTTGCATGGCACTTCTCCTCTTTGATATTTATACACCCATGAAGTTTCATGTTGAAATGCCCAAATAATGCAATCTCATGTAAGTGAAGCAGACGTCTGCACTAGTGTTAACAAAACTTTTTCTATTATTTGAATATAAAGAAGTGAAACTCCAGCTGCTGAAGCAGTATTGCATTCTCATTATATACAATTAGTTGGTCCTTTATTTAAGGCAAGTGACCAACTGCCAAAACTGTACAAAACAGCACAATACAAAATAACATATAAGAATAAAGCTGGGGTTCTTTCAAACTGTAATTATTGAGCAGACCCCATTTTTCTAGTTTGAGTAACTGTGAACATGACTTTGACAAGACAGACCTGAAATAAAAACTCGAGCTAAGTCTCTGATTGGTTAATGCAAACTGAAGTTATTGAACAGGCTCGTCAGAGAGCACACAAAATTGATTTGGCAATTTGCGGTTAATTAAAGGGGATATTTAAGAAGTGCTCCAATCAATTTGTCTAAGCTATCACACTTTGTGGAGATTATATGCCCACAAATATTGCCACAAAGTGTCTTGAGAATCCCATAAAAACTAAGGTTAGAGTTAGAGAGTGAATTAGTGAAATTGTGCATTTTTAAGGGCCATTATTAAAAACCACTTCATGCAATCTGGCTAATTATCAAACTTGGTTAAAATGTCATGCCCATTAACACAAATTTTCTTAAGTAAAATTCATTTTAATTATTAAATACTTACCTGTTATCTCTAGCTTACCCCTTTCCAAGGGAGTTATTTCATCCGGAAAATATTCAAGCGCTGGGAATCCTCCACCTCTATAAGAATCCAAATCAGGTTAAACATAGTACAATGCAACCTAACAGGAAATCAAGAACCACAACTCATCTTTCCTTTACGCAAACATAAAAAGGCGATGAGCGGGGTGGGAGGTGGGACTTACCGATAACAGGTAAGTATTTAATAATTAAAATGAATTTTACTTAAGAAAATTTGTTTTAATATCATAAATACGTTACCTGTTATCTCTAGCTGATTTTGCAGCTGCGGCGGGAAGGTTCGCATATTTTTTCCCATCACAGCAAAACCCATATAGAGGGTTTACAGCCAGAGATAGTAGAATCAAGTCCTCTTATAATCTTTGTTAGTACAGTATAGTACTTAATTCTCGGATGGCACCAGTGTACTTACGCCATAGAAGAAACTACAGTTTGAGCCACTACAAGAGGACCCAACTTATACAAATTGTCTTGTTGGCACTCAAGAGAACGAAGATAAAAAGAGGAGAAGGTGGTCGGATTCCTCCAGAAAGCAGCTTGAAGCACTTCAGATAGTGGGGTCTGATTAATATAAGCCCACGAAGCCGAAAGAGCTCTTAATTCATGCGGTCTTATCTTAAACAGGGATAAATCCCTCGATGAAAGAGAAGAATAAGCTTTCCTTATAGTCGAGGCTATCCAACGAGAAATAGAAGCCGCAGACACATCGCCCCCCCCTTTTAATGGAATGAAAAGTCTCTTGCGAGAACCTCGAATAGACTTTACCTTTTTAAGGTAGAACTTCAAAGCCCTGACCGGGCAAAGGAGTCTATCATCATCTTCATGTCCACAAGTTCTAGATAGACTTGGAACTTTGAAGGGTTTGGAAGCCATAGAGGGGAGTTGATTTTTAGCAAGGAATCCTGACTGACACAACAATGTAACAGAACCATCAGAAGAGTCAAAACGAAGATGACTATCCTCGATAGAAAGAGCATGAATTTCACTTCTCCGTTTGGCTGAAGCCATAGTAAGAAGGAAAACGGTCTTCCATGTTAGGAATTGTAATGAAGCCTGATCAAGAGGTTCATAGGGAGCCTTAATAAGGGAACCAAGCACACAAGCTAAATCCCATTTAGGAGCAAGTGTACGAGATACAGGACGACTAAGTTCCATAGCTCGAACAAGTTCTGAAATAGCTGGATCAGCACAGACTTGTGAAGACTTAGTGAAAGCCAATGTATGCGAAATCATAGATCTGTATCCTTTGATGGAACTAAGAGAAAGTTTCTTATCATCAAAAAGATAAATGAGAAAATCCGCTATTCGTCTAGCAGAGGGATTGAGGGGATTAATTTTCCCTCGAAAACACCAATTGGAGAAGAGTTTCCAACGAGCATCATAGACTGCTCTGGTGGATTTTCTCCTTGCCGAAGCAACGAGGGTTGAAGCCCTGACAGAAAAACATTTCTTCTGCAAAGATTGCCTGATAACGGCCAGACGTGTAAGTGGAACATTTTTGGGTCCGCATGTAGTCTGCCGCTTTGAGACAGAAGATCTGACCTGTGAGGAAGATTCCTGGGATAATCGTACAGGAGACTGAGAAGATCGTTGAACCAAGATCTTCTGGGCCACCAAGGGGCAATCAGGAGTATCCTGCAAGAGCTCACCCTGATTTTTCCCAATATTTGGGGAATTAGAATGGGTGGGGGATAGGCGTAAGCGTCCAGTTGGTCCCATGCGAACGAAAGCGCGTCGATTGCCCACGCTGCTGGATCGTAAACTGGACTCACATACAGAGGAAGTCTGTGATTGTGTCTGGTTGCAAATAGATCGACCAGGGGATAACCGAACTTGAAAAAGATCTGGTTGGTCACTTCTTGATGAAGTGTCCACTCCGATGGAAGTAACTGGTGTTTGCGAGACAAACCATCCGCCAGGGCGTTGAGGCGACCTGGTATATATTTTGCCAGCAGATGAATGTTGAGTGTTTTGCAAAGAACAAGTAATTTTCTGGTTTCCAGATACAGGGATTGAGAATGTGTTCCCCCCTGTGCCTGGATGTAAGCCACCACAGATGTGTTGTCTGTTGACACCATCACACAAGAGTCTCGAAGATGTGATTGGAAATGAGATACAGCTAGAAATACTGCTCGCATTTCTAGATTGTTGATATGAAGGTGAGATTCCTGATGAGACCACAACCCTGAAATTATCAGACTGAGAGGTTCCAGGTGAGCACCCCACCCTTCCTTGCTCGCATCCGTTATTAGATATAATGACGGTTGCGGGGGAAGAAGGGGTACTCCTGCCAACAGAGTCTCCTCGTCTAGCCACCACTGAAGATGAGACCTTAAGGAGGGAAGGATTGGAATCTGTGTTAATAGATTGCCTGGAGACCATTTCCAACAAGCTGAGAGATAGTGCTGAAGAGGACGTAGGAAGAGACGTCCCAACTGCACAAAGTCTGCTACTGAGCTCAGGATACCGTTGAGAGAGAGGAATTCTTGAGCTGTTATATGAGATTGGGACAAAACCCAGTTGACCTTCATCAGAAGGTCTGATATACGTTGAATAGACACTCTGACCCGATTGATGTGGGTCAAGAAATTCATTCCCACAAACGTAAAGTCCTGTGAAGGAATGAGGTCTGATTTGTCTGCATTGAGAAGGAGCCCTAACGAGAGGAGCTCCTTCCAAGAGAATTCTAGGTTGTACAGAAGCAATTGACGATCGAGCTGGTGTAAGAGCCAGTCGTCGAAATACTGAAGAAGAATAATCCCGTGAACTCTGAGGTGTGATCCGACTGCCGACATTAGTTTGGTAAAAACTCGTGGGGCTGTCGCCAACCCGAAAGGCATAGACCGGAACTGGTAGACTTGGCCTTGAAAGGCGAATCGCAAGTACTTTCGGTAGTTGGGATGTATAGGAACATGGAAGTAAGCATCTTCCAGATCCAAAGACACCCCCCAGTGCAGGGGTTTGATGGATTCCCGTATGAAAGAAGGAGTCTCCATTTTGAAAGTTGGTTTGAGGAGATACATGTTGAACACTTTTAAATCTATTACTGGTCTCCAGGAACCATTTTTCTTTTGAACAAGAAAAAGACGACTGTAAAATCCTGGAGAATAAGGATCTTGAACCCTTTCTACCGCCTGTTTTTCCAAGAGCCCGAGAATGGACTCTGGAATATGTGGATGCCGAGATACCAGCTCTATAGGGACGCGAGAAAGTGGAGGCCTTTTTTTGAATTGAAAAGTCAGGCCTTTTGTCACAAGAGAATGAACCCATGCGTCTGAAGTAATTTGAAGCCATCGATTTGAGAAGTGGAAAAGTCTGGCCCCGACTGGTATTTCCGGCATCGGAGGTTGTGGCGGTAGAAAGGGAAGGGACCTAGGGCTGATAAGCAGGAGGTGCGCCCCTGCCGGTAGAAGGTTTGAAATTCCTCTGTCCCGGCTTGGGTTTGCCCTTTTTCCCAGAATCTTTATTAGAAGACTTGTGTGACAAAGAAGGTCTGTTATAGGAAGACTGCCTATTAGGACCTGACCGTGGATTAAAAGAAGGCTTTTTAGAGAAAAGGTTATTTCTCTTAGCCGTCTTGAATGCTGGAACTGCTGGTGGCCTAGAAGCAGGATGCTTAAAGACCCCTTGGCGTTGTCCAGAGTTGTTTCTAGCTAAAGAAGCATGAAGTTGGTCATCCTTGTCAGCTGTGATTGCTTCTTGTATCCTTCCACCAAAAGAAACCCTGATGTGAGAGGAGCTGTTCTGAGCGAGTTCATACCAGGTTCCAACAGAAAATCTTTAGGTAAAGAAGTAAGGATAAGATCTCTACGAATCCTTAGCATCTCGGACATTGAAGAAGCAGAAGTGTGAGATAAGGCAAGTGTGGTCCGTGAGAGATGAATTAACAAATCACGGAGTTCCTCCGGAACAGATTCCGACCAATCACACACCATTTGTAAAATTGTCGCTAGCATGAAGTCAATTTGGTTAGTCAAACCTAATGATCTACGTTCCCTCATTTCCCAAGTTTCCAACATTGAAAACGGAACAGAAACTGAATTGGAACCACTTGGCATTACAAGAGATAGCTTGCTTATGTCCGGATCTGGAACCGGAAGTTTTGAAAAATCCAACCCAGATGTTGCATGTGGTACAGGAGGTTTGTAACTTTTACTACCTTCCTGGTGTTTTGGATCAGCTAGTTCCTTAGGAATTTTCCATGTTTCTCCTCGTTTTGGAATAGTCTTATTAGCTGATTCAAATGATTGAAGAACAGATAGAACAGTAGAACCAATGGGAAGTCGTGGGTCAGGACGAGCCGTCGACTTAATAACCCTGTTGGGATCAAATGTACGAAAAAGTTGTTCTGTCACAGAAATCGTCGCATTTGAAGACAGTTCAGCAGGTCTTGGACAGTAATCTTCACCAAGAGTACGAAACATCAGTTCATAGATCTGACCAATCGGAGCTAAATATTGATCCGTCTCAACATTAGATTCTGCATCTGAATCAGCCTCACTCTCTACAACACCAGCGGTTTGTATAGAATCAGCAGGAACAGAAGTGAGAATATCTTGTACCGGATTGTAATTGTCTGGTAACAGCGAATGATCATCCCCGACGTCAGTAAACTGATAATGTAAACCGGAAGAAGGTAAATTATCAGCATTGACCGGTACAAAATGTCCCGCTGAATTCTGTATCCATAGTGTATCAGGATTCGACAGGGTAGCTGTAGGGAGTACACGACTAGATACTGTAGATGATACTCGTGGTGTTGACACTGACGCCGTAGTAGTGAGATGAGCTCCTGAAGATGCAATACGTGTGGCAGTCAACGTTGGAACCGACACATTTGGCATGGAAACATGCGATTCCATAACGGAACACGATGGTGAACGACTATACGTATGGTAAGTCCGATGCTGTCTACGTGAACGTTGCCGACGTCCTCGTTTCCTGCAATGTCGAGATCTGGATCGGCTGCGCTGTCGAGATGTGGATCGGCTGCGATGTGATCGAGATTTTTTGGAATACCGTCTCCGTGAGTGACGACGTGATCGCTTATGAGCGCCGCGACGATGATAACTGCTCGACGAAGAAGAGCGTGTCCGATGTCCACTCCTTGATGAAGACGATGTATTCGACGACGAATCGGATGTAGAAGAATACGCCGATGATGAAGACCGAGTTCTTCTTGACCGGCGATTTGTGTTATCGGTGGCAGGCCCAACAGATGACTGTTGACCGGTGACCGGACCGGACCGGACCGGTGACCGGACCGGACCGGTGACCGGACCGGACATCAATGACCGGACCGGACCGGTGACCGGACCGGACCGGTGACCGGACCGGTGACCGGACCGGACCGGTGACATGACCGGACCGGACCGGTGACATGACCGGTGACCGGACCGGACCGGACCGGTGACCGGCCGGTCATATTATGACCGGTTACGTCACCGGACAAAGACCGTAGAATGGCGGCTGCCATGTGGTCTGACATTGATCCAGTCGTTCCATGATCAATGTCGCCGGTATGCATGGTGTGAGTCATAAGATCTGATGACGATCGACTGACAACAACACCATCTTGCCCGGTACCCGGTGACTGACAAAACCGCTGGTCATCCTTGACCAGTGGAGTCACCGGGTAATCAACGTCGGATGGAGGTTCGTTGCGTTTGCGGCTGATCGACGTCCTCCGGCGACCTGCTTTTGTCCATACGTCGTAAGCCCACAAATCGCAAACCGCACATTTGTTATTAAATGTGCAACCGGTACATGCCAAGCAAGTATCGTGGGAATCCCACCTTGCTTTGATATGACCACAAGAACCTCTATCCTGTAAGTTCATTCTGAAATAAAAGAAACAGAAAGAACCTACAAAAAAAACAAATTAATGATTATAAATTCTAATAAAAAGTTAAACCACAAAATGTAAACACAAAGAACGCTGTCCAATTGACCTCAATTACTTATTGGGGAATAGGCACGAATTCCTCGTGGTTCACGTGCTCATGACGTCATGTACATGAGCGACGATGCAAACAAAGAAACCCAGCAAAAGCAGAAATATGACAATTACTGCAACAAAAAGTATAGAAATATAAACCGAATGATACAAATAAAAGATAAATAAACTTTATCCTTTTAAACTCCGCCAAAAACACAGTGAAAAGAACACATAAGTCCTGAGCCTAAAATAGGCGTGCACATGGTTTTATCCGGAAAGGAAAGATGAGTTGTGGTTCTTGATTTCCTGTTAGGTTGCATTGTACTATGTTTAACCTGATTTGGATTCTTATAGAGGTGGACGATTCCCAGCGCTTGAATATTTTCCGGATGAAATAACTCCCTTGGAAAGGGGTAAGCTAGAGATAACAGGTAACGTATTTATGATATTAAAATTATTACCAAGTTTACTGATGATTTGATACAAGTCGTGTTCTGTGAAAACTGGGCATAATGTATGTGCGTAAAGTGTCGTCCCAGATTAGCCTGTGCAGTAAGCAAAGGCTAATCATGGACTGGTGCGGACTGCACAGGCTAATCTGGGATGACACTTTACGCACATGCATTATGCCCAGTTTTCTCATAACACGACTCATACATAGAACTGCTTCTAGCAATCTGGCTGGTTACTAGTATTAAACTTGGCCAAGACATCTATCATGCCCACAAAAATTATTACAAAGTTTCACGAGGATAAAGTTTTACTTGTTTAAGTTATTGACTGGATATCAACACAAGTTTAGGGCAGCTATACCTTGAGGTCTTCCACTAGTTTCCTTAGGAACCAGATGTATGTCTGAACCGTGTATTCCTGCAGGCCCGCAGCTCCTCTCTGTACACTGCAGACCAATGGGGGCTTGGCATTCTTCTGCTCTTTGAAAGCAGATTTCTGCAACATGCAAACAGAGACACACTTTCAGTATATCCTGGCAAATGTTGAAGACATTAGGGCCATGCTGAGTGTACAGCTGAGTTCAAGGTACACCAATTGTAAAAGACTTGACCAGGTGACATGTTTTTTCATCAAGGTGTAAACATGAACTTGATATTGTTAAGATAAACATTCCGACTACATTACATCAAGATGGAGTCATACATTTGGCTTTTATAGTGGTTATATAAGATTGGTCTAAGATTTTACCAAGGTTCATCAAGGTAGGGTAAAAAATCTGACAACTAGATACAGGGTGCAGGATCACGAGACTTTATGGGGTTCACAAATGGATGTAAATACACCGGCAAGTAGTGCTTTTTTTCCAAATAACTTTTTAAAACATTTTCTTCTTAAGAATTTCAACTAGTGCATTAAAGATGAGGCATTTAAGCGGCTTATGGCGTTGTGAAAAACATCAGAATAACTTTATTTAACGAGCCCGTGTTCTTGGACAAAAATAGATGTGAAATGAATTCATATACATGGTTGTGCTGTGTGCGACTGACATTTTGGCACCACTTCCATGCAAATTAAATACAGGGCTTAACACTAAGGCAGGTCCGAACGACATTCACTGCCTGTACCTAGGTCCGGGCTTGCCAATGTCCCAGTAACATGCCCGACCGGTCGTGTGTATTTTGGGCGGGATTATGTGTTCTATATCAATAAACTGCATTTTAAATAAGCTTTTGAAAGATGCAAAAATCTTTATACAGTATGATCAGATGACAATTAAATCCCAGATTGAAGTCGGAGACTACAAACAGATTGTAACTCTAAATAGATTTGGAACCCCCTGATTGCAATCAAAAAGAGGCCGACAATTCAGAAAATCCCCGGCGGTTTTCCTGGTAAAACACGTCAGTACCTATTTTTAAACATAATTCCGATATATACGGTTTTGATTGGTTTCCTTGAAGTGACGTGTTTTCTCGATAAAAATACCTTTCAAACTAAAAGCCCGGATGGCCCAGGATTGTCCAGGATCAATGAAGGTATAAAACTCGACTTAACACAAAGTTAATATAAAATTATTATTTATTTATCAATTTTAAATAATTTTAATTGTTTGATCAATTAGAAGTGTTTTGAATATCTTTTTTACGCAATTCAATTAGCAAAACTAATATTAATGGTCAATCCCAGCTTTTAGTAGAGAGTTAACCTTGTACAATTGTTACGACTACCATAACACATTATTTGTTATTTTGCAACACCTAAGGTTCAATTCCCGTTTGTTGTCAGACGGCAACCGCGGCAATCTATGTAAAAAGGTTTTTAACGTTAATGTCGTTGTTTAAGTTTGGCTTTACGGGTGGGGATGAGGGTTCCTCGGATACGAAAAGAAAAGGGAAGGAGTAAAGTAAGAGAAAGTATGAGGGAAAAAAAACAACAAGGAAATTTCTCCCGAAATGGCGTAAAGATTACAAATAGATGTCTTAAGTAGCTGAATATTGAATTCATTAGCATTAGTAAGGCAAGCTAATAAGAATGATTGAATCATAATTGCGCATCTCCACGCACAAGAAAATACAAGTTAAATGATAAATATAAAGGTTTTGATAATACTTTGGTCAGGGCACAGGAAAGATTGGTCAGGGCTAGTAGGTTCTGCATTTACTAGCCCGAATGGGCTAGCTAAAAAAAAAAGTTAGTGTTAAGCCCTGCAATAATGTATTCTTAAATCTTAATGTATCAGCATAATAACTCGAGATATTTGCAAAAATTAAGTTTTTAGCGATGTGTTTTCATTCTCATCTGCTCAGCCCATGTGTAATCCCTTGTGAACCCCATTGATCCTGTAGATAGGGAATAAGGTTTTTCTAACATTTGCCCAGGCGATATTAACCCATTTATGCCTAGTGTCTAGAAAAAAAGGCCTTGGCAAACAGCGTAGACCCAGATGAGACGTCGCATCATGCGGCGTCTCACCTGGGTCTGCGCTGTTTGCTTAAAGGAATTTCTGTAAGAAATATTCTAAATATAGAAATAAATATACAAGACATCCCTAATTTTGGAAATAAATTGATCCAATTTAGAAGGATGCGAGAGTCCACTAGGCATAAATGGGTTAAATTTTAGACACACATCATGCAGATTCGAACTCAGCCTTAACATAGCAAAGATAAACATACTAACCAAGTTGTATCAAGATTGAGTACTAAATGTGGCCTTTAAAGTTGCAATAAGGATTTTTTAAGATTTGACCTGGTGACCTAGTTTTTGGAAAGATGTTATCCAGATTCAAACTCGGCCAAAACATTTTCAAGATCCATCTTTGATCAACTATGTGCTTAAATGAGCAAAGAATCATTCAAAGATGGAGATGTACAATAATGGACAGCAAATGTGAATAACTCAGATGCATTATCTCACATGGACCTCAATCAGTGGTTTTATTTTCACCATTTTGGGAATGGGGCAAGGTCCCTTTGGATTGGGAAAATTGTGGCTTGTTGACTAAAATTGGGAAATTAGTGTGGTTTTGCAAAGAAATGCTTTAAAATGGAAAATTTAAGTGTCTTCAATACTATGTTTACTATGGTTACAGGTATAGAGCTGGATTGGAGATGAATTATTTGTTGAGGTCAAAAAAGGAATTTTGTTTTAACTTTTTTTGCAATCTTCAATTGGGAATTATGAGGTCCCATTTGGGTGAAATATAAACTTTTTTCATTGGAAATGGGGACGAATACCTGCCCCAAATTTGATTTTGAACACTGTGAATGGTAAAAACATGTCAATGTTTAACTGAAGATTATAGTGATCCCTGAGTTTTAAAAAATTGATGTTAAAATAACAAGACATACACAGGGCCCTCACACTACTTTGGGGGAAGGGGTCTGCAGCCCTTATGAGGGGGAATTTTCGCAGCGTTTCCCTTTTTGGGGGATTTTTTTACTTACTCTCTCATTATTACATTTGCACATGTTTGCACTATATTCATTGCATTTTGCATAATTTAGTATGTTTGCAAAGATTAAATTGAAATAGCATTGAGATATAATAATCCTGAGACACATCTTTCTATTAAAAAAAATAAAAATAAAATAAATTTAAAAAAAATTATTTTTTTTTAGGAGGAAATTTTCCTCCCAACAGGGGAAAAAAGTATACTTTTCAGGTGGGGGACTGCCGCCGAATTCGGCGGCAGATTTAATAGATTGAGGGCCCTGCGTACATCTTTTCCACCACTGTGACTGTCAATAGATAAAATTCAATGCATCTCTCATTGAGGAAACAAAAATGTAGTATAAACTATCATGTTATTGCAGCTGTTAAACTAACACTATAATAAAATTGAAGTTGTGAAATTAATAAGTCAACTACTAGTATTTGCTGTATTGGGACAAAATCACATTAGAATTATGGAACAAGTACCTTTAGCAACACTCATGGTACAGTTTTAAAACAAATAAAGGTAGGGCATGCCCACAATTAATATATATAGAGAATAATAGGTTGGTGACGTGGATGGAAAATGGTTATTTGGCAAGTCGGAGGAAGTTATCGGGTGAGCCTTAGGCTCACCCGATAAGATCCTCCGACGAGCCAGATAACCATTCTCCATCCACGTCATCAACCTATTATTCTATTTATCCTGTCACATTCGTTGAAATGTTTCTAAAATATATAGTTTTCGAGTATTTTGTGTTTAAATATTTAATATGGGAAAAAACACGCGCGAACAAAAACATTGTTACGTCACGTCATGCAAAACACTTAGGCTAGCTTCCATCTTGTTAAACAACACAGAAATCGAGTCAATCTTTATTAATTCAATACAAAAAGACGAAATTATGCTATTAAAATTATAATGTTTAAACAAACAGTGCTTTACATGTATTTTTTATTTTTAATTGAAAACAAGTATATTTTATTAATAGAAAATAGTACAGGTGTGCGCATGCGCGGAGAGCAACTGACGGATATTTGAGGTCACGTGGTCATCTAGCCTAATATCTTTTGGGATATTAGGTTACCTGGTTATCGGGTTGATTTAAAGGCATGTGACAGGATAAATTAAGTTTAATGGTGCATGTTAATAAAACAGTAAAACTATACTACGTGTTATACCGGGAAGACAACAGTGGTGTCAAATGTCCAAGCAATCCCCCATCTCATAGTTTTGCCTTGACAGAACTCTGTAGTGGCAAACTTCGGAACCTTCAGAATAGACATGAGCACACAACACATATAGTTGTTAAGTTACCATGTAAAAACCTGATATAGGAGTTGATAAAGAAACATTAAATTTGGATTCTTGCAAGCGTTCCAAAATGAATATCAAACAATGTGACAAGAGAACCCAGACAAGCAAAAGCAAAGACACTTAGATAAACAACCCAATTTATGAGAGATCATTGAATCCTGCTTTTTAATTGTAATAAAGGCATTAAAAAATGAGCTTTCATGGGGAAAACATCTTTAGTTTGCTTGATTTATTTATAGAGCTTGTTCCATGTTATAAGCATTTTGAAGAACATTGTTAATTCTTAACTATATTATTCACATAAAAGGGAAAATTATATCTATAGAAAATAAAAATTGTATTTCATATAGGATTACCTTTTTTTTCTGTAAAAAATCCTTCACAGCTTGAACACTATTTTTCTTGCCAAGTAAACTTGTGTAGACTCTAGAAAAATCAGTTTGAGGTATGGATCAATCATTTCAAAGGTAATTAACATTCAAATTAATAGTGAACTAAAAATAATAAACAAGAGATTTGTTTGTCAGAAACACAATGCCCCCTATTGCGCTGCTTTGAAGCCATATATTTGACCTTTGACCTTGAAGACAGACAGACAGACAGACAGACAGACAGACAGACAGACAGGCCAGACCAGGCCAGGCCAGGCCAGACCAGACCAGACCAGACCAGACCAGACCAGAAAGACCAAAAACAATATGCTATGTACCTTTTGTTAATTTTAGACTGTATGCATAAAAAGTGTTTGCCAAAAATAAGATAATAAATACAGCCTACAGGTATGGAAATAATATCATATCAACACTTGTTAAAATAATTAAGTCTTTTAAGCCTTTCACATATCAATTTCTTACCAGATTTACTCAAAATTATATAATGGATGGTAGCATTCTTTTTACGTCCAACAGAAATAAAATAAATGGTGCATGGTCATGCTTATTCTGATGATTGCATCAATACAACATCAATTATCTTCTTACACTACTAATAGGCAAGTTATACTAATGTACCCGGTACACGTACCTGATCCTGTTTTTCAGCTGCAAGGACTCTTCTATCATCTGCGAGACAAACCTGACCTCCCCACCCCAGGCAATACTCTCTACCTCACTTGCAGTGGATATGGAGCTTGCGTCTGAGCGGTCATCACTGCGAGCTGTAGTGATACCCTGGGCCTCAAGGTGATCTGAGTAGAATGGAGGGTTGCACATGCTAAAGTCGAAAGTTTCTGTGCTGCCTTCAAGCAGACCAAGCAGCAGAGTGTCCTCGGTAACCTTGACAACTGTTGGAAACGGAAATAGGCATTTGAGGCATTTAATTAACAAATTGAGAAAAACATTCTGCATTATACGAGGAAAATTAGGATAACACTTAGCATTTATTTTATTTTTCCACATGATGGATCATTTTATTTGAATCTGACAAATTGGTAAAAAGGGCAAAATGTGGACATTCAACAATAATTTATATTAGTCTACAGTCTTAATTTCAAACCTTCACTGGAAAATTGAGAAAGTACTGCAAAGCCTGCACATAAAAAGTAAATGGAAAAGTGAGTACAGTAATTATTTCAAGTTTCCGGATACGTTTTCGAACATCCCCTTTTTTAACCAAAATAAATATTTTTCATGAGTCTATATTTTCTGACAAATAATACAAATACAAATACATGTCACTTATATAGCGCAAAAATTATTATTAAAATATTCTATTGCGCTTCACAAACACTGCACATTGGTTATCCGTGAAAATGATTGAACAAATGAGTTTTAAATGACAAACGGATTTTCATCCATTATTAATAATACCGTAATTACTCTATGTTTTCGGACACTAAGTTCAATAGCATAAGCGTTATGACAATTACCAGGGGTAATTAACAGTTTAATTATCTACCGCAATGGTACTACCCCTTCTCAGTAAAATAACTGTGACAAATACTAAACGCTTCAAAGTGTGATGCACCCTATTGCAAGTTTTACGAACAATGGAAGGTGTTAGACAACAACTATCGGAAATGAACAAACAAAGAATTCATAGTTTGCTTTTTTTATTGCGTTAATTACAGGTTCATACTAGCGAGTATCGGTACATCACATGCTCATCTTTGAACATGTTGGTCAAAGTACAACCTTGTAGTATCTTTCTGTCAAATAAATTAAGCATTTAAAATGCAGTGCAAACATATATAACTGTAATTTATACTACACAGTATGGTATTTTACAAGGGTGTGCTATTACCCGTAGTCGTTGATACAATTGACGCTATTTTCAGCCACTTCAGTTTTCGGACACCCGTATTTTGTGAATATTTTTCAGATCTAAGTTTTCGGACACTACATTTTTTTAAATTATTTTTAAGTGTCCGAAAACATAGAGTAATTACGGTTATTAGATTATCATGTATACCGGTAATAAACAATGGTTTAACCCAACAGCATTTGAAATAGAGCATTCAGGAAGCAGTATGGTTATTTGTTTATAACATTTTTATATACAGCGTATAATAGGGATAGTGCATTATTGTGTGCTGTTTTCAAACACTTCAATAATGACTTATTCAGGCAGTAGCATACTATTACAAATACTTACCTTTTTGTACGATTCTTTGCAGCATTGAAACTTATTCTGTTCCAAACAACAATCTTGTTACCTTTTATTTTATCTCCCATGGCATTCTGCTCGATGTTTTTTCTAGCAAAGAGGATATTTTCATCATCTACCTCAGATGCCAAGAAGGACCATCCGTTCTGTCTGCAGCCAAGCAGAGGATATATGCAACTGGACCCTGAACCTAGGATACATATGATCTTTGTTTGTATTAGATTGCACATTTGAAATAAGCTGCATAGAAATTCCATAAAAAAGTAAAACACCAGTTGCTCCAGCAGTATTGCATTCCTATTATGCACAAATTTGTGGTCCATTATGGCAAAGCTTATACAAGCAAATAATCAAAATCCTGCCATGGTATTCTGTAACATTTAAGAAAATAAATGTTTTATAAGGATACAATACATGTATTGAATTTTATTTCCCAATTGTCAATTATATTTACTCCATTTATTTGGAGTTAAAGGTGTCAAACAGGTGAAATACAATTTTAACAAGGGCTGTTTGTAAAACATGCATGCCCCCCATATGGGCTGTCCGTTGTAGTGGCAGCCATTGTGTGAATACGATTTTTGTCACTGTGACCATGACCTTTGACCTAGTGACCTGAAAATTAATAGGGGTCATCTGCGGGACACGATCAATGTACCTATGAAGTGTCATGATCCTAGGCAAAAGCGTTCTTGAGTTATCATCCGAAAATCCTTTTACTATTTCGGGTCACCGTGACCTTGACCTTTGACCTTGTGACCTCAAAATCAATAGGGATCATCTGCAAGTCATGATCAATCTACCTATGAAGTTTCATGATCCTAGGCGTATGCGTTCTTGAGTTATCATTAGAAAACGATTTTACTATTTCAGGTCACCGTGACCTTGACCTTTGACCTAGTGACCTCAAAATCAATAGGGGTCATCTGCGAGTCATGATCAATCTACCCATGAAGTGTCATGATCCTAGGCAAAAGCGTTCTTGAGTTATCATCCGAAAATCATTTTACTATTTCAGGTCACCATGACCTTGACCTTTGACATTGTGACCTCAAAATCAATAGGGGTCATCTGCGAGTCATGATCAATCTACCTGTGAAGTTTCATGATCCTGAGCATATGCGTTCTGGAGTTATCATCCGAAAACCACTTTACTATTTCAGGTCACCGTGACCTTGACCTTTGACCTAGTGACCTCATAATCAATAGGGGTCATATGCGAGTCATGATCAATGTACCTATGAAGTTTCATGATCCTAGGCCCAAGCGTTCTTGAGTTATCGTCTGCCAACCACCTGGTGGACGGACCGACCGACAGACGGACATGAGCAAAGCAATATACCCCCTCTTCTTCGAAGGGGGGCATAAATATTTATTTTTTAAACATTTTTAAAAAGCAATCACCTTCCAATATCATAACAAGAGCACCGCCTTGCGGGTGCAGACCGCTCATCTATTTTTTTTAAAAAGGTGAAGGAACCTATCTCAATTTCAATCACAAAGGAAGGAGGGGTAAAGTGGAGGGGGGGGGGGGTGTATAGTGTGGGGGTGTGGTCATTTATTACATTTTCTCCCAAAAATGCAAAAAAAAATTCTTTTGGTGGGGGATTCTTGGGTGGGATGGTTGGACAGTATTTCAAAAATAAAATAATACAAAAAAATATTTGTGTTTAAATAAAAACAAAAATTGGGGGGGGGGGGGTTGGATTGGGGGGAGTATAGTGTTAGGGTGTGGTGGTCATATTTATTAGATGATCTTAAAGAAGAAACAAAACTTTTGGGGGGTGGGGCATTGGGGGGGCTTGGGGAATGGTTTGGGAGGAGTCTATTGTGGTATGTCAGGTAAGAGTTGTTATGTCAAAGTATCAATCAAATCTAATCATAAATTAAGAATTTTAGAAAAATTTAATAATTGAGAGTCAAGGTCATTCAAAGGTCAAGGTAAAATTCAACTTGCCAGGTACAGTACCCACATGATAGCATGAAAGTAATTGAAGTTTGAAAGCAATAGTCTTGATACTTTAGAAGTAAAGTGGATCTAAACACAAAATTTAAGCATATATTCAAAGTTACTAAGACAAAAAAGGGCCATAATTCCGTAAAAATGACAACCAGAGTTATGTCCTTTACTGTACCCTCATGATAGTTTGCGAGTGTTCCAAGTATGAAAGCAATATCTATGATACTTTAGGGGTAAAATGGACCAAACACAAAACTTAACCAAATTTTCAATTTTTTAAGTATAAAGGGCCCATAATTCCGTCAAAATGCCAGTGAGTCAGAGTTACATAACTTTGCCTGCACAGTCCCCTTATGATAGTTAGTAAGTGTTGCAAGTATGAAAGCAATAGCTTTGATACTTTAGGAATAAAGTGGACCTAAACACAAAACAACCAAATTTTCAATTTTCTAAGTATAAAAAGGGCACATAATTCTGTCAAAATGCCAGTCAGAGTTACATAACTTTGCCTGCACAGTCCCCATATGATAGTTAGTAAGTGTTGCAAGTATGAAAGAAATAGCTTTGATCCTTGAGGAATAAAATGGACCTAAACACAAAACTTTACCAAAATTTTCAATTTGCTAAGTATAAAAAGGGCACATAATTCTGTCAAAATGCCAGTCAGAGTTACATAACTTTGCCTGCACAGTCCCCTTATGATAGTTAGTAAGTGTTGCAAGTATGAAAGCAATAGCTTTGATACTTAAGGAATAAAATGGACCTGAACACAAAACTTAACCAAAATTTTCAATTTTCTAAGTATAAAAAGGGCACATAATTCTGTCAAAATGCACGCCAGAGTTATCTTACTTTGCCTGCCCAGTCCCCTCATGATAGTAAGTAAGTGTACCAAGTTTGAATGCAATAGCATTGATACTTTATGAGAAAAGTGGACCTAAACGCAAAACTGAACCGGACGCCAACGCCAAGGTGATGACATTAGCTCATATTTTTTTTTCAAAAATACTTTAAAATGGATGAGCTAAAAATGAGCAACTTTATCCAATTTAATCCATAGCGATTTCACATCTGCATAGCAGCACAAAACCTAAGCCTTAACAAAGATCAGTTCAGCCCACAAGTATAGGAGTGATAACTGACCTCTGTACTGCAGTCAAGTCAGATCAACAGAAGTGCACAGGTTGTTTGGAATGCAATAGTATTTTTTGACAAAGCATCTTTAGATGTTATCATATTGTCATATCATACCAATATCTATTCCACGAGCAGGGGTCTCCTGTCCAATTATGTCTTCCAGCCAAAGTATGTAGTTCAACCTCTGAGGTACCGTTGGTATAAGTCTGTCTAGAGGCAGAGAAACTTTCACGCCAAAGTCGTGCTCCAGCAAGGCCCTGGTAAGAGCTCTGGCAGCTATTGGGTCCTTAAAGTCTATTGTAACTTTACCAGTCTCACTTGTAGAGGATGCATCTTGAAAGTAGTCATACTTTGCAGCAAGTTCTTTAAAATCCGGTTTTCTACTTTTATATTTGTTCCTTGGGTGCATAAACTTATTGAGGGCCATAGTTCAATAAAGTTGTTCTTAAAGGGAAAAAATACAGAAAGTTATTTAAGATATCTTACAAATATCCTTGTTTGTTGTGTAATTTTATGTTAAGGATCCTCTTTGGAAGCGGATTTAGGCCAGGGCCCTCAATCTATCAAATCTGCCACCGAATTTCGGCGGCGGTCCCCCCGCCTGAAAAGTATACTTTTTCCCCTTTTGAAGAGAAAAATTCCCCCCCCCCCCAAAAAAAAAAATTTTTTTTTTTTTTTTATAGAAAGATGTGTCTCATGATTATTATATCTCAATTCTATTTCAATTTAATCTTTTCAAACATACAACATTATGAAAAATGCAATAAATATAGTGCAAACATGTACAAATGAAATAATGAGAGAGTAAGTAAACAAAATCCCCCAACAAGATGTCTTTGTGAAACACAATGTCCCCCTATATGATGTTTGACCTTGTAGGATGACCTTGACATTGTGAAGGATGACCTTGACCTTTCACCACTCAAAATGTGCAGCTCCATGAGATACACATGCATGCCAAATATCAAGTTGCTATCTTCAATATTGCAAAAGTATTCATAAAATAAGCGATTTGGGCCACATATATTTGATCTCTGTCCTTGAAGGATGACCTTGACCTTGACCTTTCACCACTCAAAATGTGCAGCTCCATGACATGCACATGCATGCCAAATATCAAGTTGCTATCTTCAATATTGCAAAAGTATTTATAAAATAAGCGATTAGGGCCACATTTATTTGACCTCTGACCTTGAAGGATGACCTTGACCTTGACCTTTCACCACTCAAAATCTGCAGCTCCATGAGATACACATGCATGCCAAATATCAAGTTGCTATCATCAATATTGCAAAAGTATTCATAAAATGAGCGATTTTGGCCACATATATTTGACCTCTGACCTTGAAGGATGACCTTGACCTTGACCTTTCACCACTCAAAATGTGCAGCTTCATGAGATACACATGCATGCCAAATATGAAGTTGCTATCTTCAATATAGCAAAAGTTATTGCAAAATGTTAAAGTTGGCGCAAACAGACAGACCAACAGACAGACCAACAGACAGGGCAAAAACAATATGTCCCCCACTACTATAGTGGGGGACATAAAAAGGGAAACGCCGCAAAAATTCCCCCTCCTAAGGGCTGTGGACCCCTTCCCCCAAAGTAGTGTGAGGGCCCTGTAGGCCAAAAAAAAATAGGTCCGTTTCCGGTGGCCCGACCGTGTCTCCCAAATCGGCGCCGACCCTCAAATTTGTATTGGGTTCGCCAAAAAAATAAAAAATACTTCATTTTCGTTCATATTCATATAAGATGTAATATCAAGCTAACAAAGCATATATATACATGTATTTCTTATTATAAGCTTTAGTAGCCTTCCATTCTAGTACACCCCCCCCCCCCAAAAAAACACACACAAGAGGGCCTGAAAGGCCCAAAGTCCCTCACCTGAGATTCAAAGGAACTGACCTGTTCTGTGCAGCCCAAGATGTCATTAGAACAAAATGTCAGGGCCCTCAATCCATTTTAGGGGAAGCGGGTCGCTACCCTCACGAGGGGGAATTTTCGCGGTGTTTCCCTTTTTGGGAGATTTTTTAATTACTCTCTCATTATTACATTTGTACATGTTTGCACTATGTTCATTTCTTTTTTCATAATTAAGTATGTTTAACAAGATTAAATTGAAATAGAATTGAGATATAATAATCATGAGACACATCTTTAAACAAGATTTCCGCGGTCGGAGATGACCGCATTGAAGCCGGATTTTTGATTTAAATGACAGGAAAGTACCTTTCGTGTTTTTGTCAATGCAATACTTAAATTACTGAAATATTGTTCAAAGGTCAAAATGAAATGTAAGTACTTTTCAAGGCATGAGCAAACCTTGTGTTATGTTTTGAATGCATGCATATACATGAACAACAATAACATTTAAGGTCACAAATATGAACTTGAATTGACAATTAGGAAAGTTTGATCTCAATTTTTTTATTAGCAAATTAGTAACATATTGTTTGAAGTTTCCATCAATTTCATTATCAAATGTAAGAAAATAAACTTAGATGAAATAATACTATTTATTGTTTTGCTTTCACATACCTACACAGAAATCCAGACAGCCTTATGATCACTCCAAAAGGTTTCTATCACACCAGTTCTAGCAGATAGATTGGACACATAAATATGATCCAAGCTTGAATGATAGTCTGTGGTTTAACATTTTAACATTTTAACATTTAAGGTCACAGTGACCTTGACCTTCAAATGAATGACATTGAAATGACCAGTGGTCATCTTCTAGTACTGGCCAATCTTTATTTCAAGTTTGAAGACTCTAGGTACAAGCATACCAAAGTTATAACATGAAATAAGAACTTTAACATTTTTACATTCAAGGTCACAGTGACCTTGACCTTCAAATGAATGACCTTGAAATGTCCAGTGGTTACTTACTAGTTCTGGCCAACCTTCATGTCAAGTTTCAAGACTCTAGGTCCAAGCATACCAAAGTTATAACAATTTTAACATTTTATATTGAAGGTCACAGTGACCTTCACCTTCAAATGAATGACCTTGAAATGACCAGTGGTCATCTGTTAATCCTGGCCAACCTTCATGTCAAGTTTGAAGACTCTAGGTCCAAGCATACCAAAGTTATACCATGAAATAAGAACTTTAACATTTTTACATTCAAGGTCACAGTGACCTTGACCTTCAAATGAATGACCTTGAAATGACCAGTGGTTACTAACTAGTTATGGCCAACCTTCATGTCAAGTTTCAAGACTCTAGGTCCAAGCATACCAAAGTTATAACAACTTTAACATTTTTTATATTGAAGGTCACAGTGACCTTGACCTTCAAATGAATGACCTTGAAATGACCAGTGGTCATCTGTTAATCCTGGCCAACCTTCATGTCAAGTTTGAAGACTCTAGGTCCAAGCATACCAAAGTTATACCATGAAATAAGAACTTTAACATTTTCGAGCACGCCGCCACCCCGCCCGCCCGCCCGCCCCCCCGCCCGCCCGACAACATCAATCTATAAGCCGAGATTTTTTCGAAAAAAATCCGGCTAAAAAGTGTTGTTTTTTTTGTGTTTTTTTTTAATCTGACGGGGAATTTTTCCCCCAAAAAGGGGAAAAAAGTATACTTTTCAGGTGGGGGACTGCGGCCAAATTTCGGCCGCAGATTTGATAGATTGAGGGCCCTGAATATTCTTACCAACTTTCATGACTAGTGAACAACCTGGCAGCCATGTTTTTAAACAGACCAGAACCATTTTCATACACATCCAAGATATCATTAAAACAAATATTCTGACAAAGTTTAATGAAGATTCATGAAGCCATATAAGGAAAAATGCCCCACCCCTGCCCTGGTGACCATGTTTTTCAAGCAACTGGAACCATTTTCGAACTTGTCCAAGATAGCATTGGGACAAATCTTCTGACAAAGTTTCATGATGATTGGACAATAAATATGGCTTCTAGAGTGCTAACAAGGTTTTATTATAGCTATATAAGGAAAAATGCCACGCCCCCTTGGCGGCCATGTTTTTCCACCAACCAGAACCATTTTCGAACTCATCCAAGATATCATTGTTACAAATCTTGTGACCAAATTTCATGAAGATTGGACAATAAATGTGGCCTCTATAGTGTTAACAAGGTTTTACTAAAGAAATATATGGCCAAATTCGGAAAAATGCCCCGCCCCGTGGTGGCCATGTATTTCAAGCAACTAAAACCATTTTCGAACTCTTCCAAGATATTATTGGTATGAATCTTCTGACCAGGTTTCATGAAGATCGGACAATAAATGTGGCCTCTAGAGTGTTAACAAGATTTTACTATAGCCATATAAGGAAAATTGCCACGCCCTTTGGCAGCCATGTTTTTCAAGCAAACGTAACCGTTTTCGAACTCATCCAAGATATTATTGAGACCAACCTTCTGACCAGATTTCATAAAGATTGTACAATAAATGTGGCCTCTACAGTGTTAACAAGGCAAATGTTGACGCCGCACAACGGACGACGGACTACAGGTGATCACAAAAGCTCACCATGAGTACATTGTGCTCAGGTGAGCTAAAAAATCCCTACCTACCGACCCTGTTTTTTTATTTTCCAAGGAGACCAGAAACAGACCTTTTTTTTTTTGGCCTTCAGACTTCCCGAAACTCCGTGGGACCTACGGACATGTACGACACAAACAGTCAAGGGCCGATCTAAATTCTTAACTCTTCGGCCCAAAATGTCCGACACAAATATTTTCGGGTTTTCCCAAGAAATTAAAAGTATTTATAGAACATCGGCGAAATACAGCGGAATACTCACTTTGCCGATTTTGTGAAATACGAGATTTTGTGAAATTCGAATGTATTCATCGGTCAGTTAACCCGCTGTTGATTGGTCCAAAGTTGTCTTGTCAAAAATCGGAAATAATCTGTCCGTGCTCGGTGAAAAATGTTCTAGAAATACATTTGGTTGCCTGCTTATTGTCGACAAGTAAATAAATGCATGCTTCAAGCCAGGATCGGTACATTTGACCATCATTCGATCGACTTTTAGTTTAAACAAAAGTGAAAGTTAAACAAAGCAACAGCTTGCAGTTATCAACGATATCAAGGAACACTCACGGAGTTTAACGGGGATTTATAACCAGGTGATTTCGTTTTCATTTTCCTTCTTTTGAATTAAGTAAATTTGTAGTAAATAAGTAAATATACATAATGTGGAAGTTTTTTAATGTCGCAAAGCTTGAAAATCCAAAACGGGTTGCAGACGCAAAAGCTCGTGAGCTAGTGGAAAAAATACAAGGATAAGCGCCCCCTCGTAAATTCGTTGAGTCTTGGAAGACAGGCAGACCATGAATTTCAACAAATTACTTTGTAACTCAAAACAATGTGATTCTTAAGAATAAACTGATGTAATCGTTTCTTTCCAGAGCAATTGCTCCCACGGAGCCCGAGCCTGGACAGTCGCAGAACGATGAAAAAGACTGGGAACAAGACGGCAGTGAAGATGACATTAAGCTTTTAAATTGATACAATACAGATAGTGATTTTATTAGTGACTAATAATGAGGAAGTGGATGTTAACAAACTTTGTTACACTACTTTGTTACTCAAAGTAATATGATAAAAAATAAAATGATAAAGCAATATTTACGTATTTCTAATTATTTACATTTTTCTCAGTTTTGTTTGAATTTCACGTATGTTCTTTGGTCTGACAAAATAACCTAAGGTCTGACAGAAAATTCTGAACAGTCAGACCAAATGTCTGACTGACGGCTGTTGAGTTTCAGGAAGTCTGGCCTTATGTCCGCTATCCTACACAAGTTTCAAAAGTTTGAATAATTCAATTCATCAATATTTAAACATTGAATTTCCTAGTCCACTCATAACACTAGTTTTGAATCAAGGACAGGTATTCCAGATCAAGTCACGTAAACATTTACTAATGCTGGGGATAGTTTCAAAATTATGTTTAACTGTCAAATAGCTTGCTTAGGCCTAAAAAAACAAGAGCACACCGCCTTGCGGGTGCAGACCGCTCATCTATTTTCTTTTGAAGGTGAAGGGACTCTCAATTCCAATCACAAAGGAGGGAGGGGTGGAGTGAAGAGTGGTGTATAGTTTGGGGGTGTGGACATTTATTACATTATCTTCCAAAAATGCGGAAAAAAAAAATGCACACACAAAAAAAAAAAATGGGGGTGGGGGGGGGGGGGGATGGGGGGAGGGGATTCTTGGGTGCGATGGCTGGACGGTATTTCAAAAATAAATTAATAAAAATAAAAATTTGTGTTTTTTAACCGTTTCAAAAAAAATAAAATTGGGGGGGTGGGGTGGGGGGGGGGGGTAAAGTGTGAGGGTGTGGTGGTCATTTGTGAGATGATCTTAAAAAAAAAAATAGGGGGGGGGATTCGGGGGAGGGGGAGGGGGGGGGATTCGGGGGAGGGGAGGGGGGGGGGAGGGCATGGGGGATGGTTTGGGTGGAGTCTATTGTGGTATGTCAGGTAAGATTAGTTTTGTCAAAGTATCAATCAAATCTAATCATAAATAAAGAAGTTATGGCAATTTTAGCAAAATTGAATAATTTGACCTTGAGAGTCAAGGTCATTCAAAGGTCAAGGTAAAATTCAACTTGCCAGGTACAGTAACCTCATGATAGCATGAAAGTATTTGAAGTTTGAAAGCAATAGACTTGATACTTTAGAAGTAAAGTGGATTGAAACACAAAATTTTACCATATATTCAAAGTAACTAAGTCAAAAAAGGGCCATCATTCTGTAAAAATGACAACCAGAGTTATGCAACTTGTCCTTTTACTGTACCCTTATGAAAGTTTGCGAGTGTTCCAAGTATGAAAGCAATATCTATGATACTTTAGGGGTAAAGTGGACATAAACACAAAACTTAACCAAATTTTCAATTTTCTAAGTATAAAGGGCCCATAATTCCGTCCAAATGCCAGTCAGAGTTACATAACTTTGCCTGCACAGTCCCCTTATTATAGTTAATAAGGCTCGATTGGTCATTGTCGGCTCGGGTACTACTTTCATGTACCCCGGGTACATGTTAGTATACTTACATGTACCCCGGGTACGGTAAAAATACTCAAACGTACCCGGCCGACATTAGACTGTACCCGAGTTTATTCTCGCCCAACATCCCATGTCGTAAAACGCGCTACCTATTACCTCAATTACGAAACAAACTTCTTTTTGTTAATGTATCAACATGCTTTCTGAGTATGAGTTTCGATAATATAGAGGCCATTTAACATAAAATTAACATAAATATTAAAATAATTATTTTTTTTTAAAGCCGACAACGACTGATTTAGCGTTAAAATTCCCGGGTACGTTCAAGTATATTTACTCTACCCGGGGTACATGTAAGTATACTTAAGTGTACCCGGGGTACACGTAAGTAGTACCCGAGCCGACAATGACCAATCGAGCGTTAATAAGTGTTGCAAGTATGAAAGCAATAGCTTTGATACTGTAGGAATAAAGTGGACCTAAACACAAAACTTAACCAAATTTTTAATTTTCTAAGAATAAAAAGGGCACATAATTCTGTCAAAATGCCAGTCAGAGTTACATAACTTTGCCTGCACAGTCTCCTTATGATAGTTAGTAAGTGTTGCAAGTATGAAAGCAATAGCTTTAATACTTAAGGAATAAAATAGACCTAAACACAAAACTTTACCAAAATTTTCAATTTTCTAAGTATAAAAAGGGCACATAATTCTGTCAAAATGCACAACAGAGTTATCTTACTTTGCCTGCCCAGTCCCCTCATGATAGTTAGTAAGTGTACCAAGTTTGAATGCAATAGCATTGATACTTTATGAGAAAAGTGGACATAAACGCAAAACTTAATCGGACGCCGACGCCGACGCCAAGGTGATGACAATAGCTCATAACTTTTTTTTCAAAAAAAAGATGAGCTAAAAAACGTATTTTTAATGTCACATTACCATGCTAACGTACTGCATAACAATAAATTATACCATACATCATAAAGTCATTTAATTTCGCGACATTTAATTTGACAACTTAAACTCAATATATTTTGATTGTCATGAATGTTCTATGTAACGGGGGGATATTTCGTAACTCATTTGATCGAAAACTGCGATATGAACACAAGAACGTTGCTTTTACCTGCAAACTGAAGATAATAATGCACAATTAAAACACACTTGCGTCTAACACTACCACGCATTAACGTTATTTCCTGCGAAATGCGCATGCGCAATTAAATTACATTTTTCGACAGTTCGTGTGGGCAAATAAGCGACGGATTTCAACAATATTTCTCTGCCATTTACACAATTTCCAATTGATTTTAATAAGGTACAGTTGATTTGATGATTGTGGAAACATAAACTCATTTCTTAAAAATGATTGTTTTAAAGATACCGAATCCACTTGTCAAAAACGTAACGCCTGTAAAAAAAATATGGCGGTCAGGACATGTCTCACTCTCATTCATTATCAGATAATAGATCTGAATGCATACAAGTAATTGCCGTACGTGTCATTTGTTAATATTTAACATAAAATATTAAATCAATAAAGTAGTTGCGAGTTAAATTTATACTGTTTGTTAAATTTAAACTGTCATCATAAAACTTTTATCTTAAACTTTGATAATATTAACAAACAAATAGATCTTAACTCTGTGACAGTTGCATAAACAAAACAGACTGTCATTATCCTCCGATTTAAAGCATTGTGTAACCACTACATTAGTGCATTGGTCAGCTTCATTTTGCAATTTATGTGGAAATTTAATGAAGAAGACCAATCAGGGCTTGCACTAAGCGGCGTACGGCCGTATATTACGCCCGATAATTGTTTCCATACGCCGATAACAAAACCCCATGACGTCCACTGTACTTCCTTAAAATTGGTCATACGCCGAAAATAGCAAACCGTGACGTAAGCTGTCGATTAAAATAACACTTCAATCAACACTGCTTTCTGCTGACTCAATGTGTTTTGCACACGTCTCGATCAGTCTTCACTCCGCCTCCTTATATTTGCTACCGCCCGCAGGTGATTAGCAAGTTTATTGTGTGTTGTTTATCTAACGGTTACACAATTTACCCCCTCCCCCCCCCCCAGCGCGGATCGCAAATGCAGTCGCTTTATATTGGTTGCTTTAACAACACACTCGTGCCTCTTTGCGCGTGCCGTTTGTTGTCTAATGATTAGGAGATAACTGCTGCTGGTTTTGGGCAGACGGCACGGTAAAAGAAAGACGACAAAAATAATTAAAGAAAAACAAAACTGATCAAAGTTTAATTATACGAGGCATATAATTACATAGATTCACTACCATATTAGGTCCCGCAAGTTTTCTCAGTTTGTTAATCCACCGATAATTACGAGTAATAACCATCTTATATTAACTGCAATCACAGTTCATTTTCTATACTAACAAGTCATTTTACTAGTAAGAAACATTCAGAAAACACATTTCCTGGATTAGATATAATTATCCGAGTAGAATTAAATTGCAACGTCATGACCTTCGACTTTGCAAATGGCTGACCTATTGTAACATTCAACCCGCGTTCAGTTCAAAGCTGGCGATTCAAATTACAAGTAATGTTGGTTCAATAATGGAGAAAACATTAAATGGATTTAACAAACATTTGATAAGGTGTGCTAAACCAGATAACAACATGGAAAGTTTGGATTATTAAAGTTAAACTGGTTAGGCATTTATTAAGTGTACATATTTCGGACATGTATAGTATTCGGATAAACAGTAATTGATATACTAGATGCTCCATCATGACCATTCATTAAGATTGTGTTTTGTTGCAAATGCAGTCATAGGGATGAGGAAAATAAAATGACAATAAATATGTGATGCAAAGGTGCAACCGCACATATCTCAATTTACTTAAATGTGCTGAATGAATTAAATGTGTTATGATTAAGTAGATTTTAATGAGAATTTATTGTTTTTAGAATGAACATAGTTAAATGATAGAAATAATAACAGTTTTGAAATTAACATGTTTTGTCTTTTAAGTCGATATTGTTTGCACAAACTTATACCCTGATTTTCCAAACTTCTCCCTATTTTTAAAGCCTTGGGTAGTCTCCGCCTTGTTGTACGATATATCTAGTTACTTTCACAGAATTAAAGTGACTCAAAATGGATGGGAAGAGTTTGTGATCATTTACGCAGTTGACATTCCGTTAACATCAACATTAAAGATGTTTGGACTTCAAACATTTTTGAGTGGGACTTCCATAAGTAAAGGGCAGGAAGTCAGGACTTCCAAAATTTATTTCTTAGTGCAAGCCCTGAGACCAATAAAATGTATCGAATATGGATACACTTTGATTGTTTTATTTGAAATAAGAATTGGAAATGCATTTATACCAGTTTTTCCTCATTTTGTTGTAAGTGTACAGTCCAACCCCTCTTAAGCAGCCAGTCAAGGGAAACGGCAAAATTGGCTGCTTAAGCTGGGTGGCCCCTTAAGAGGGGATTGGGTCATAGGGAGTCTGGAGTTGATGAGTGCATGGCCAACTGTTCAATTTTTGTATAAACAAAATGGTAAATATGTGTACATGTACTAAACAATGTATATACTTAAAATAATTTTATTTCTTCCTTTCTAAAATCAGCTATAAGACAACATTTTCATTCAAAAAAATATTCTATTCATCTTTCTAATCATCATCAATATCAGCATCATCAGAATCAAGTCAATGAAAAAGAATCATTCTCATGATTCATTGTTTACACAATGCGCGTTGTATGGCCCCAATGCACTCATGATGGGAACAGTTGTGAATCAGTTATGCGTGAATAACTCCCGTGTCACTATAAATCGATAATTTAGTCGGTTTATTGCAGTTTTATGGCTTTAGTTAGTTTAAAGTTTTGTAATACCTACCACACAAATTGGTCCCGACAGTGATCTTCTCCACGTTAAAATCGTGGCCAGTTACTTAAGAGACTGATAATACCAACCGGGTGTAATCCTCGTGGTAATCGTGCTTTTCATGCATCATATTATAAAACATTTTTTCGACGCATAAAGGGTTTTATCAAAATTAATATTCAAATCATTGTAAATATGAAACCAATATAAATGTTTTGTTTAATTCCCAAATGAGAATAATAATTTGTAATCCGAAACACACTCCCGATTGTTTTATGTTAACGAGACGTTTACCAATTCTAGCATAAAAAAGTCCTCATGTATTTCCTTTTTTCCTTTGTCCCGACAAAAGCGCGTGAAAATTATGCACCAATGTACAGTGTCACGCCATACCCATGGAAAGCTTGCTTGTATTGATTTTTGGATAAAAACTTTATAGCACAGACAACATGTAGATCAGTTGATTTCGGTTAAAAGTTTGGTTGTTCTTTTTAACTTTAACTAGCCGATAATTGTCATAAATGTGTGCTTTAAATAGTATGATTCAACAGCGTCAAATAATAAATTATGAATCTCTTTTCCAGTAATAATAGGTGATATTCGCACATGCGGAAACAAAAAGATCAAATGGTCGCATATTGCTTGTAACCCGATAACCCCATAATCCGCCGCTAATTAATTGCAATTTGCACACCCTCTGTCAAAATGTTTATCACACATCACGCTTCAGTACTACAGAGCCTAAACCGCAGACTGGAAGTACGTATCGATTTTTTCGCCGTTGCGTCGGTGTAATTTTGCCAATGTACATGACTAACTTACTCGTGCGTGACCATTATGGGGGAAATTTAACATTTGGGATGCAAAATTGCTGGCTGCTGGCCGGAGAAACGGGGTTACTGTCTAAGAGGGGTGCATTATTTAGTGTTTATATGATGAGGGGTGACCGGAAGTAGGGGTTGGACTGTATTTAGTTTCAAGCGTAGTAATATAAGTGAAATAAAGAAGCCTCGTTTTTAATGTAAACAAAAGGATCCATATCAGGAGACGCTTAATATCAGGGAATTGTACAATATTGTTATAAACTTGTTCCTCAGTTTATAAGAATCGAATATTGCCTCATAGATGCCATGCATCCTTATTTCAGTTGGATAGTCCCACTTTTGGAATTGTTGTTTGGCCATTTGTTAGAAAACAAAGCTTGTCCTTATAAGTTTCAAAAAAATCTTTCAAAAACTTGCAATTCAAGCTCCGTTATGCAAAATCTGAAAATTACTGATTCCTTTACATGTACATCCTGCAAATAACAACACTTGCTAGCCATCTGTCCCATAGCTGTTAAAATCGATTAATATACTGTCCCATAGCTGTTAAAATCGATTAATATATTAAGTTTGTTATACTTTTACCCTACTAGGAAGCAAAGAGACCATTATACATGTAAGCAAGATACCATGTACACATGCTATACATTTATACAAAGGATAAAATTGTCAAACAGTTTTTACCATTGTCTGGACATAAGCAAAATGGTTACCTCTAAAAGCATGAATAGTGCAATACTCCAAAATATCTGTAGCACACCAGTCCAGACAATCGGATATTTAATCACTCAAAATATACTTTGTGAAAAGAAGTAAATGCGTTAATAGTTAGTTTTTTTTTTATGAAAGTTTCATGGAAATTTGGATGCAATCATGTGTGACAGTGTGCTACTGACCTTTGACACATTTTGTTTTATACAATAACAATTCCAAATCATTCAGGCAATTTTAAAATGATATACAACAAATGACCACCATGAGAAGATGGCATGTCATGTTTAACACACATCTTAATGAAGGCTAAGATCACAATGAGTGACTTGAAGAGAAAAACAACTTTTTCAGACTGTAACTTGTAGTATAAATGACCACTGTAATGATACAGCCTCTCCAAAGAAGTATTGTCTGCCTATGAGATGGGTCACAACAAATAGATAAAAGGCAAACTTCGCCATAAAGTAGCTTTACAAGTCTATAGCTTCATCATGCAATTTTAACTAACTTACCACAGATGTTAAACGTAAGGAAAGTATGTGTCCAATGTTACACCAGTCCGCTTTCCTTAAAGGTCGAGGTCAAACTCAAAGGATATGTTGATGGAGGTAAAGGCCCTGTTTGGGGTCATCTGTATCTGACCCCGGAGCTTTCACTGTTCATGTAATGTATTTCATGTAAATCTCGTGTCCTGATTAAATACGTGCTCAAGTTATGCTTCGTATACAAGGACGCGTAAGCTTAGGCTTTATATTTGATTGCTGAATCATACAATTTCCTAGCTCAGTAAACTTTGTAGCACATTAAAAAAAAGGCGAACCTTTACTGTCAGTAAAACAAAGTACGTCTACAATGCAACACTTGTTGAAATAGGACAGTTTTGACTTGTTTGAAGTTAAGTTATTGTATCACCTGTCCTCATTGTGGAATCACTGTGCCTAAGGGCTGAATGGCTGATAAGATTAAGGAGCAGAATAGCTTTTAGGTAGCATCATGTCAATTTTAAACAGAGGTTATTGTCAAGGTTTGCATGCGCAATGATCATCCAACTGTCAAAACACTGAAGTTGTTAGCTATTGAATATTCTTAGATGCAACTCATTTGTAAAAATTAGATTATAGCTTTTTTAATTGCAAGTTTGAAATGAACACAAGCCATTCAAATTTATAAAGTGTGTCTTAACAAACCGGCTGAGATGTGTGTGCACTGTTTATCATCCTATTATAAATGTTATAGAAATAACTGAGACAAAGTAACATGTCCCTTTTTCGACGTTCGGAAAGCATAGAAATTATGATGAAAATGATATATTGAGCACCAAATACAGTGCAGCCAACGCGGAACAAACATAATCCTAGGTCACGCCATGGCCAGAACTCTAGTACTCGGCGGACCCGTCGTGTGTTCACGAGGGGTATCGCCGAGGCATGCGGCATCGATCTGCGCAATGCTGCCGAGTCTGTAATTACCTCGCATACTTTCACTGCATAAATCTGCTGCATACGTACTCGGTGAATCAAGTGCAAGATATACACCTACATGTACATTTGTGTACTGTCGATACCTAGATTTACGCTGCTTTCATAGTTATTATAAATTCACGTTTTAATAAGCGGATATGATTTTTATATGATGCTTTATAGACTATTTATATAATATCACGTCCTCAAATATATGCGACACATATGTGCCATAACAAATTATTGTTGATTAATTACGCACAACTGTAAATGTTTCGTTCGATTCTCAAATGAGCATTGTTCAATTTGTAATCCGAAACACGCTTCCGAATTGTAATGCTAACGCGACATTAACAAATTAGGCAGACATGTAGAACGTCGCATGGAAAGTGTTGGTGTATTTTGTGTTGTATAAAACATGAACATCATGTCAGGCGTTTTACGCGTGTTCAGTGAGAAAAAACGCCCCAATTGCACGTTATTTCATCACATCTTTAAATAGAAACAAATGCCAAAATTTATTTGACACTGAAGAAAAATGGCGAATGTTTGTATTTCTTGAAATTCATGATAACATTTATCGTAAATATTTACCAGAATTTGCTTTAAAATGGAATATACAGGATTATCGGGTAATGAGTCGAGACGGGAAAAAAGTAATTATACAGTAATAGATACATTAAATTAATTATGATTTTAAATATTATTGTTTGTTTTTTTAATCAATTGACTATCTAATCATTTTTATGTCCCCCACTATAGTAGTGGGGGACATATTGTTTTTGCCCTGTCTGTCTGTTGGTCTGTCTGTCTGTTTGCGCCAACTTTAACATTTTGCAGTAACTTTTGCTATATTGAAGATAGCAACTTCATATTTGGCATGCATGTGTATCTCATGAAGCTGCACATTTTGAGTGGTGAAAGGTCAAGGTCATCCTTCAAGGTCAGAGGTCAAATATATGTGGCCAAAATCGCTCATTTTATGAATACTTTTGCAATATTGAAGATAGCAACTTGATATTTGGCATGCATGTGCATCTCATGGAGCTGCTCATTTTGAGTGGTGAAAGGTCAAGGTCATCCTTCAAGGTCAGAGGTCAAATATATGTGGCCAAAATCGCTCATTTTATGAATACTTTTGCAATATTGAAGATAGCAACTTGATATTTGGCATGCATGTGCATCTCATGGAGCTGCTCATTTTGAGTGGTGAAAGGTCAAGGTCATCCTTCAAGGTCAGAGGTCAAATATATGTGGCCCAAATCGCTTATTTTATGAATACTTTTGCAATATTGAAGATAGCAACTTGATATTTGGCATGCATGTGTATCTCATGGAGCTGCACATTTTGAGTGGTGAAAGGTCAAGGTCATCCTTCACAAGGTCAAGGTCATCCTACAATGTCAAACATCATATAGGGGGACATTGTGTTTCACAAACACATCTTGTTAAAGATTTTTTATTTTATGATGCGCATCAACTCGGCGTCATATCGTGGCATTCTGACGCTCAACGGCCGACTTGATTCCGCGGATCGCGAAATATGTTTGTTCCGCATTGGCTGTCATGTTAAATGAATATTGTTGGAATATCAAATACCCATCACACTAAAAATATTATTTCATGAGGAAAACTCCCTGTACAAAACTTTTGATTTTTAACACCATACGCAAATTCAAAATCTACAATAAGATAATTGATGAAAATAAATCAATCTGAGAGCAATACTTTTTACTCATGAATAAGGTACTGGTAGTCATAAAGACAGCCTCGTTGACCCATATATTGATGAATTGCTTGTTACCCTAGCAATTCACATGGTTTCAACCAGTCTCTGACCTTAACATTAGCAGTGATTTTTTTTGCTTTAATTTGTTACAGCCTGTGCCTTTTGAATTGGGAAAATTAGCGCGATAAACCGTGAAATTGGAAAAAATAGCGTGATAAATCATGAAATTGGGAAAAATGAAGCATTATAAATAGGACTAGGATTATAAGTAACAGAAGTGATATTGTTTTTAAGTGCATGTTCAGGGAGTTTTCTAGAAAAGGAGTCTGGTCAAATTGTTTTTTTTTAATCAATAAATGTGGCAAGTTTGTTTTAATCAATAAAAGTGGCAAGTTTGGGAATGATTTATGGACAAAAATGACTAAATTCAAGTTATATATTTTGTAAGATGTTTAAAAAATAAAGTTGAGATCTAGATTTAAGAAATCATAATTAAGTTATATGAGACTTCTTTCTAAAAAAAAAAAAAAAATATTTTTTTTTTTTTTTTTTTTTTTTTTGGAAGTTGGGCTTTTTTGGGGAAATTTTGGTCAGAATTTTGGGAAAAAACGTGTATTTTTGCGATTGGGAAGCAGCCGAAATTCGGCTGTAAATTTGAGCAAAAAAAATCACTGATTAGTATAGAACACTAATGCGCTTTAAAGCCTTTTTCGGCATAGCTGTTTAATTAAGCTTTTCACCTTAAATGACCTTTAAACGCCAGCAGACACTAATGAATACATTCAAATATTTCATTGGCTGGTTCGAGAGAAATCCCTTGAACTTTGGCTACAATACTGTGTATGTGCACAGGGTAAAGGATGAAGCACTGTTTGGTTAAAGAATTCGAGACTACTCTCTGCATGTTCAAACGACAAAAAGACACAAATTGTCGTCTAGTTACAATTTTGCGTGAAAATCCATCTTGCAGAATTTCATAGTCTGTACTTCGTTACTAAATCGTCAGGGGAAGACATAACTGACTATTGATAAACACAGTTTTGCTTTCAAGATTGAAGAACGTGTTATTAACCTTAGTTGTTGCGGAAAGCGAAAAACTAAAAATGTAATATATGATTAACATTGAAGGATCGAAAATCTGAACCAAACTGGATTTATTTGTAAAGCAAGCCACATCTTGTGTGTAAGACTTAAAAGTAAAGGTCTAACTTGAGCCAGTTAAGGGTCAAATGTCAGACCCAAAGAATTACTTACCAGTCAAATGTCTAATGTTTTCAAATAATAGTTTGTTTGGAGTGTAACTTTAATTTTTATGCATATCAATAAAAAAAATAATGTTCCGAAAATGTTAAAATTTTCAGAGGGTGCACCACCCCTCTGGCAAAGATCAAGGTCACACCTAGTCCAAAGAACGTGTGACTGTGAATGGCGCAGCTTGTAAAATACTTATTGTATAATTGATGACCTTCACATGTTGCTTATATTATATGTTTATATTTAACATGTTTAATATTTTCAGTCAGTGTTTTTTGGTCAATTCTGGGGCCAAATCAAACCCAATCTCAAAAAGTATACATTTTTTTCCAAATGAATGTCTTATTCATCAACAGTCATGCTTCGTTGCATACTTTATATATAACATCACACTGAACATGTATACAGAACTGTTTTTAACCAGTTACTGGTTTTTGAGTCAGTAAATATTTGTACTTCTCTACTGACATCTTTCTGAAGGTTACATGAAAGAACAAGCTAACATTATCTGTGTTCTACCAGTATATGTATGAAAGTTCCTGCCATGAATTTTCAGAGTAATACTTGTATTAGATAATCAATACTGGAGATAAAGCCAGCCAGACATCTGCTGTTCAATATTCCAATTTTGCACAATTCCTGTACTTTGCCAGCCTGCATGCCAATTCCTGGTCATGTTAACATTTTCATATAAAGGCTTGCAGGGATGTATCAAATATTGCCTCACTGGATGACAAATCTCTGTTCTGTTGGTTTTTTATGTGTATATAGATTTTTTTTTACGGATAACATATTGGTATAGACATGTACTATTTACACTTTGTCATAATTTACCAAACGTGCAATGTTTCCACCGTGTAAACATTCGTGTGACATTCCGGGCCTGTAATTACACTATTTATGTAATGTGTGAGAAAAATGTTATGCTAAATGCAGGCTATTTTTTCAGACATCCTTTTTTATCATTTTGAAGCATATGTACATTTGATGATTATAGTTCCATGGGAAAGTTGTGGAATTTACTTTGCTGCGACATGTTACACATGATGATCATGCATTATTTTGTTCAGTTCTGAAAATCCTGATACTTGTTAATAAATGCCATTTATAAAATTGAACTTTGATACTTTTCAGCAATGGAACTGAGTGTTTAAGTTCAGGAGGACAGTTAAACAGTAACAATGGTGCTGTCTCAAAGGCAAAAGGATGAATTGTAAGTAAACCAAAAATGGTGATCTATGTGCCTTATTTATTATTTGAAATTATTACGGAGTGGATCAGATACATGTGCCATGAGTGCATCTTCTGTTGTACATCTCATGTTGTAATTAGTCTTTTGTAAACACTCGTTTTAACAGAATTTTGGCAAGTTGCCATTTGCTCAAGATTTTCATATTGATTTTTCATTTACTTGTGCGCTGTTGTGTAGTTTCATGATTTATTAATTAACTTATTTGCATAGAAATTGCAATTCAGAAATTTACTCTTTTTATACAAACTAAGGGTTGCAGAAATAAAAATGTGTTGCCAGAATTTTTATTTGTCTCCATTTTCGACAATGTTGATCGACAGTGGGAACCCTGCAATAGCCCAATTAAAAAATTATTTGAACGTCTGTTAAATCTATATATTATATATATACATTATATTATTGATTATTCATGTACAATCTAAATGTTGCAAAAATATTAATTTTCTAGAACTTTAAATGACTTTATACAGTTAAATAGAAATAATATAGGCCATTCAATCATAGTGCAACAGTCATATACTATTTTTATTTTGGGAAATTATTTTAAAAATTCAAGAATTATATTTTATCTCTGAAATGTGTTTACTTAAATACCAATATTGCCCAAAATGATATTGATATTTATTATGTTTTAGAATTTTAGTAAATTTGTGGGTAGTGGTGACAATCTACTTTTTCTCCTTTGGTCTATAAAAGATGGAATGTGATATTTGTCAATTGAAGGCTTTCAATATTTATGTATTGATTTTATTATAGAAGCATATAGAAAATATGATCCAATTAATAAGTTAACGCTATGAAAGAAGATGACAAACTCTTTGCAGACATTTAACATCTTGATTTCTCAGTACAGCAAGTATTGACTTTTCTTCCATCTTAAAGATCAATAGTTAACATCATTATTGACAAACAGTGTCCTTGTGAATGGATATGAAAAGAGCATCATTAATTATTACTGCATTCTATTGTAATTAAAAAACACAATCTGTGTGTGGACCGAAATTCTGGAGACAAGAGTATTGCTCATTTCAGATAATGTAAGAATTGAATACAGACATTTCAAATTTTATTACCAGTATTTGCAAATCACAGTAAATATATTTATAGATGTTCAATAATAACTTCCTGCACTTAAATCTGTTAGTAACCAGTTTATGCAAGTAGTTTATTAATATTAATTAGTTAATTTCCCTAATGGAGTATGTAATTGAATAGAAGGAGAGCCGCACAGCTCAATTGTTGGGAACTAGCTATCATGAAAAGGGGATTATAAACTGACTTCTTAACACAATATAAAAGATGAGCTTAGACATGTTAAATTAACCAACAATAGTTTCAGTGCACATTTCACTTAGAATTTTAAAGTAAGTTATCATTACAGTTAGAAGTTTAACATGATACATAATTAGAATATCATTACAATTATTTTTATTTAAAAATAACTAGTACTATGGTGTGGCCATTATATTTTGCCACTAAAAAAAAGAAAGATCCATTTTGTGTGTGCCATGCTAGTATTATAAAATATTGACATTCTCTAATTCTATTCAAAATTGTCACCATTTAATAGTTTCAAATTCTAATCAAAATCAATCATCAAAATAAAATGACAACTACATGAACTATTATTGTATTGTGTAGGATTTTTTAAGGTTCCAAATCTTAATTTTTTTTTCTTGATTATTGTTTTCAACATACTTGATTGTTTTGTATAGATAAATATGAAAGTATGTGACAATATAGAAATTTCACTTAAATTGCAGATTGCCAAATTCTTCTTTGAGTCAGATCTGTATTTGTTGCTGTTACAATTGTCTGTCCAACTCTCATGATTTTATACATGTATCTTATGCCTAAGGACAGACAATATATCTTCTTCTGACGTTAAAAAAGAGTGCCCAGAAAATAAAAACATGTATTGTCTTTTGAAAAAAAAACTTTTGTGATTTCACCACATTTAACAAAGGAGATATTATCCAAAAGAAGAAGAAACTCTGGGATGCAAAATTCCATATAATGTACTAAGATGATTGGCTTGGATTAGCTTAAAAAACTAACTTGTTAGCTTGTTTACACCAGGTTTTCTCATATAAACGTAACTATGCTTGCTGGAATTATATGATCTATGAGTTTTGTTTCTTATTTGCAGAAATAAAGCCATTGCTGACTATCTCAGTTCCAATGGCTACATCAGCGCCCTTACAGAATTCCAGAAAGAGGCGTCTATGGTATGTGAACAAAGAATATTTACAGGGCTTCTGCTAGCATTTGACAAATTGGCGAATGACCAAAATTAAACAATTTTGGCAATTATATTATAAAAAAATGCAAAAATGTTTATTGTTGCTTTATCAAAGATTTATCTAGGTCTGTGTCTTGCATCTCTGACACATACAAATCGGGGGAAAGACATCATACAAAATTGATGAGCTCCGTATAGGATGCATACACAATCTAGTGGTGTTGGTTTGCTGTACATGTTTTGGTAAATTCTTAAATCCTTTAATAAAATTTGTAATTGAAAACACACATTTTAATGTTAACAAGACCATAACCAATTCTAGCTTTTAATAAACAGTACTCATGTATTTTTAGTTGATCCTTTGTCCCCATAAACAGAGGGGGTAATCACATGACAAACAAGATGGTGACGTCCATGCCGAGGCAGGTATATTTCGTTGTTTTATACCCTTTACTACTTGTATTATTATTTTTTATTCAGCTCACTTTCCAGCCATGTAAGAAAGAAAGTTACTGGCTTTTATTTCGAAGTAATATTCGCTCTTTATCTGGACTTTACTTGGTGCAAAATTTCTTAGCGGGATGAGCTAATTAGGGCTCCACTAAAAAAATTTGCACCAAGTAAAGTGGAGATATAAAGTGAATTAAAATACGAAGTTAACGCTTATCACCTTCTTACTGATATGGCTGGAAAGTGAGCGTCATTTAAAAAATAAACAGAAGTAATAAAGGGTATAAAACGGCGAAAAATAACTGTCTCGGTATGGACGTCGCCGTCTTGTCTATCACGTGATTACCCCCTCTGATAAAGTACAGTACACATGTTCAATGTCACGTCATCAGCAAGGAAAGCAAGAGTACATATATTGCATTTTGTATAAAAACAAGCTCAGAAAACATTGAAATCTTGTATTTTCAATTAAAAGTTTCATTTAACAAAATTATATGCAAATGATTTGGAATTGGCATTTTCTCAAAATTGAATACAAATTGTTACAGTTTGATAAGTTATTATTGAAAAAGTTACTGTACTCTTATGATGATTTTTAAAACAATCCGACAAAACTGGATTTATTGGAAGTTGTTGCAAAAACAAGCTTTAGCTGTTCTATTGACTTTTGTTTTGGTTGTAATGTTTTTACAGAAGGGCTTAACATGTTCAAACGCTTCTCTTTGCAGAATGGTCAATCATTAAAATTGGTCAGAACCTACTAATTGTTTTCATTAACATTTTCTTAGAAATATAATAGAAAACATATAACAAGCAAATGAAAAACATAGGGTTTGTTCACTCTATCTCTTATATTTATGCCCCCCTTCGAAGAAGAGGGGGTATATTGCTTTGCTCATGTCGGTCGGTCGGTAGGTCTGTCCGTCCACCAGGTGGTTTCCGGATGATAACTCAAGAACGCTTGGGGCTAGGATCATGAAACTTCATAGGTACATTGATCATGACTCGCAGATGACCCCTATTGATTTTGAGGTCACTAGGTCAAAGGTCAAGGTCACAGGTGAAGGTCACAGTTACTGGAAATAGGCATTATAAGGATTTAGCATGGTTCAAACAAGGGAAACAACTACGGTTTATGCATGTTCTTTTTATTACAGATTTGCCTCCCTTTAATTCATTCAAAATCTCATTTTACAGCAGAGATTCCAAATCTGACCTGTAAATGAGCCCCATATTTACTGCCAGTGCTAGGTTACCTTTTCCCATTTGATCATTCTTAAGTATTGGTATTGTAATGCTGCTACTGCTGCTGCTACTGCTACTGCTACTACTTCTACTACTACTACTACTACTACTTCTACTACTACTACTTCTACTTCTACTACTACTACTACTACTACTACTACTACTACTACTACTACTACTACTACTACTACTACTACTACTACTACTACTACTACTACTACTACTACTACTACTACTACTACTACTACTACTACTACTACTACTACTACTACTACTACTCCTCCTCCTCCTCCTCCTCCTCCTCCACCACCACCACCACCACTTCCACCACCACTACCACCACCACGTCTACTATTACTACTTCTACTACTACTGCCACTTCTACTACTATTTTTACTACTACTACTACTACTACTACTACTACTACTACTACTACTACTACTACTACTACTACTCCTACTCCTCCTCCTCCTCCTCCTCCTCCTCCACCACCACCACCACCACTTCCACCACCACTACCACCACCACGTCTACTACTACTACTGCCACTTCTACTACTATTTTTACTACTACTACTACTACTACTACTACTACTACTACTACTACTACTACTACTACTACTACTACTACTACTACTACTACTACTACTACTACTACTACTACTACTACTACTACTACTACTACTACTACTACTACTACTACTACTACTCCTACTCTCCTACTCCCTCCTCCTCCTCCTCCTCCGCCTCCACCACCGACCACCACACTTCCACCACCACTACTACCCACGCACCACGTCTACTACTACTACTTGCCACTTCTACTACGATTTTTACTACTACGACGACTACTACTACTACGACTACTACTACTACTATACTACTACTACACTACTACTACTACTACTACTACTTCTACTACTACTACTACTACTTTCTACTACTTCTAACTACTACTACTACTATCTACTACTACTACTACTACTACTACTACTACTACTACTATTACTACTGATACTACACTACTACTACTACTCTCTACTACTACTACTACTACTACTACAACCACCACCACCACAACCACCACCACCGTTCACAGTGACAAAAAACGTATTCACACAATGGCTGCTACTACAACTTAAAGCCCATATAGGGGGACATGCATGTTTTACAAACAGCCCTTGTCATTAATTATGACACTTATAAAACAGAATGTTGCGATAATATTTTTAAAACTGAAATCCTGAGGTTGAACAAGTAAGCATCTTAATATGAAAATGCTTACAGCACTAGACTTAAAAGAGGAAGTAACATTAAATGTATTAATATATATTTTACATTATTTATGCCTTAAGTGTTTAGTAAAAACCTAGTCGTGTCCATTATTACAATCATTTCCCTAAATGATATTGAAATGGTTTATTGTCAATAAAATATGTGGTTTGTGCACAAAATATAATTTTTATTTTCAAGTTTGACTATACTGTATACAGTAGATTTTAACCAATTGTATGTGACTTGTTTCAGCCTCTTGAATTAGACAAGAAGTATACAGGCATTTTGGAAAAGAAATGGACTTCTGTCATCAGATTGCAGAAAAAGGTGAGCAAGATTATTTTTGTACATCATATAGAGACAAAATACTAGAGTAATTGTGTATGCCTTCGGTAGGGTGGCTTAGAACTGTCACACTGTCTGTCTAGCAGTCAGTTAGACAGTCTGTCTGGAGATCATTTTCATGAGTTTTTGTCTGCAACACTTTCAGATATTGAGCTGATTTTTGGTATGTTGGTCTCCCTATATGACCTACAGATCAGTGCTCACGCTGCTGCCAGACATTATCACCACTGGGGTTTATTTTATCCAACTGGCTATTATTTCTTAAAATTGTCTAGAAAAAATGGCGATTATTTTATCCGCCTACATAAAAAAACAAATTGCCTCTGAATGTTGTCAGGCGAATGCAAATCAGGCCATCAAGCAGAAAAAATCGATAACGAGATTACCTGTGTACACACTCGACCCTGTGTATTGTCATACACACGTCAATAACTTCTGCAACATTGTGGCCTAGAGCGTTTTTCTCAATCAGTGTCCGACAGCAGTGATATATTTCGGAAAAACGTTTTTAATCTCCCTGTGCTTTACCAATTATCGGTAACTGTTTGATCTTTGTTAATTTTGCGCCAATTATTATTTAATCGTCATGAAATCGCCGCTTATATTGTCGGCTGGTTTTGTTTTTCATGGCGTTTTTTCTGCAATTAGATTACGTTAAACATTGCTTGTTGAAATAATTATTTAATCGCCATCAACTAATTATCCCTGTTATTACCGCTGTTTGTCGTCTGCTTTAACATAATGATTTCAATTTTTAACCAGGTAACCTGGTTTCCCAATCAAAGGGACCCGGCATATGCCATGGTCAGCTAATTTTAACAAATCACGTGTTTGGAATTACACTGAGGTGGTGTATTTTAACTCAGGCACTGTGACTTTAATTGATGTAAACATGATCGGCATTGCGAAAGTGTTATTTTTGGAATAAATCATTAACAATTGATATTGGCCTCTGCCTACAATATTGCGGCCGATGGCAAACGTCGTATTAAGAGATAAAGTAGTCGAACGATATGCACATTTTAGATTATGCATATTAATATTTTATATTATGCATATTTCATGTGCAAAACGCGTACAATTTTTCGGATTACCGTTTTCGTATAATGTATTTGTTTCGTCGATTATGATTTATTTTCGAAGTTCATAATAGCAAAAATAGAATGACGAATACACATGCGGTGATACCAGGGCCCTCACAATACTTTGAGGGAAGGGGTCCGCAGCCCTAGGGAGGGGGAATCTTTTGTAACTGGGGGAATTTTTATTTAAAAAAACAACAAGAACTGTGTTAAACTGTTATATACATATTTATGCGCCCTTCGAAGAAGAGGGGGTATATTGCTTTGCTCATGTCGGTCAGTCGGTCTGTCCGTCCACCAGGTGGTTGTCAGACGATAACTCAAGAATGCTTGGGCCTAGGATCATGAAACTTCATAGGTACATTGATCATGACTCGCAGATGACCCCTATTGATTTTGAGTTCACTAGGTCAAAGGTCAAGGTCACGGTGACCAGAAATAGTAAAATGGTTTTTGAATGATAACTCAAGAACACATACGCCTAGGATCATGAAACTTCATGGGTAGATTGATCATGACTTGCAGATGACCCCAATTGATTTTGAGGTCACTAGGTCAAAGGTCAAGGTCACGGTGACCCGAAGTAGTAAAATGGTTTCCGGATGATAACTCAAGAACGCATAAGCCTAGGATCATGAAACTTCATGGGTAGATTGATCATGACTCGCAGATGACCCCTATTGATTTTGAGGTCACTAGGTCAAAGTTCAAGGTCACGGTGACCCGAAATAGTAAAATGGTTTTCGGATGATAACTCAAGAACGCATACACCTAGGATCATGAAACTTCATAGGTAGATTGATCATGACTTGCAGATGACCCCTATTGATTTTGAGGTCACAAGGTCAAAGGTCAAGGTCACAGTGACCCGAAATAGTAAAATGATTTTCGGATGATAACTCGAGAACGCTTTTGCCTAGGATCATGACACTTCATAGGTACCTTGATTGTGACCCGCAGATGACCCCTATTGATTTTCAGGTCACTAGGTCAAAGGTGAAGGTCACAGTGACAAAAATCGTATTCACACAATGGCTGCCACTACAATGGACAGCCCATATGGGGGGCATGCATGTTTTACAAACAGCCCTTGTTCTATATGTGACTGTCTATAGGACAGAAAGGTGGACTTTTACTTAATCTATTGACTATATAACAGTAATCTAATTTAAATGTGTGTCGGTAAGTAGGCTTTTTAGCTCACCTGAGCACAACGTGCTGTGCTCATGGTGAGCTTTAGTGATCGCCTTTTGTCCGTCGTGCGTTGTCCGTTGTGCGACGTCAACATTTGCTTTGTTCACTCTCTAGAGGTCCACATTTAGTGTCTAATCTTCATGAAATTTGGTCTCAATGATATCTTGGATGATTTCGAAAATGGTTACGTTTGCTTGAAAAACATGGCTGCCAAGGGGCGGGGCATTTTTCCTTATATGGCTATATATGGCTATAGCAAAATCTTGTTAACACTCTAGAGGCCACATTTATTGTCCGATCCTCATAAAACTTGGTCAGAAGATTCATCCCAATGATATCTTGGACGAGTTCGAAAATGATGTCGGTTGGTTGAAAAACATGGCCGCCAGGGGGCGGGGCATTTTTCCTTATATGGCTATAGTAAAACCTTGTTAACACTCTAGAGGCCACATTTATTTTCCGATCTTCATGAAACTTGCTCAGATGATTTGTCCCAATGATATCTTGGATGAGTTTTAAAATGGTAACCTTGGCTTGAAAAACATGGCTGCCATGGGGCGGGGCATTTTTCCTAATATGGCTATATACATGTATGGCTATAGTAAAATCTTGTTAACTTTCTAGTTTGCTCAATCTTCATGAAATTTGGTCAGAACATTTGTTTCCTGTGTAGTAAAGTTTGGTTTTATTATGTCAATATTATGTGACATTAACTGTATTATGTAATTTTTCATAACACAGAATTTTCATAGTTAACATAACTGTTTTAGTCATGAACACCTATGTTAAAACTTTCAACGAAGAGATAACTGAAAGAAAGACAACATGTACATGATTTTGCTGTATTTATGCAGTATTTATCTCCCTTGTTTAACCTGGTTACGTAATCTATTTTTAGTTCTGCTCTGGAATTTGGGAAGATATTAAATCATTGATAAATGCACTGTTCTGAGGGAAAATTGACTACTCTGCCATTGATCTCTTCTAAACTGAATAAAATAAGCTGTTTTGGCTGATTTAAACACCTCTTGATGCTTTCTTGAAAAGTTAACAGCTCTTGAAAAAGGTTGGAATTTTGAAATAATTAAACTCTAAATTATTTTTAACACCAGCATCAAGACATTTTGGCATTATTTTCTAAATTATTCTTATTATTTAGATTATTTTTATTTGGCATTTTCTAAATTAGAAAGACTATTGTATTTCAATAACTTAAGTAAATTTTTCTTATTTTTACATTTGATTCACTGAAGTTTCCTTATCTCCATAAATATTGTTCTTTAGATTAAATTAGACCTATTTCGTAAACTAGATTTTTGAAGCACTTTCTTTACTAACAGTAAGTTATATTTATATCAGGTTTTTTTGACAGATTTTGAACTTCTTTTTACATTCATTAAGGTATTTACTGTATGTTGTTCATTTTTGTAACGATACTTAGATTCTTTAGACTTGTACCTGTTCTTAATTTTCTGTCATTGTTCTTCATTTTCCGAGTTCTTGGAATAAAAATTAGTTATTTTTGTTAAAGCTGCCTTGGTTTTCACTTATAAATAAATTCTTTGAGTGTATTTAGGCGTCCCTGATTGAACGCCTTTAGTTAATTGAATTACAACCAGTCAGTATATTCATCCTGACCGGAAATAAGAGTTCGTCAAATAAATATTTCCGCATTACATAAGTGCTCACAAAGTTACATAACTTGTAACCGTCCTGTGACCAGTTCATTTGCGTAAGCGAAGGAGACCGCACTACCACACCTGGATAGAACAGTTGAGTTTAATAATGGTTTGGATCGGTAAAAAAACATGGCCACCAGGGGGGTCTTTTTCAGGCTTTTTCCACTCCATTTTGGGAATACGCCACACTGGAATTTTGGGAATTTCGCGTCCTGAAAACCCCCATTTTGGGGAAAAAAATAATCGCAAAATTGGCTCAAATGGGAAAAATGATCGCATGTAAATTGTGTTTCTTATATTTCAAAGAAGCCGTTAACTGGTAAATAACGACTATTTTGATAACTTGTTATTAAAATTTTACAAAGTATTATGAACATGTGAGATAAGTGCAGGTTTTTTAATCTGAATTTGGGGAAAAGGCCTGGCCTTTATTGAGGTGAAAAAAATCGTGCAAAGCGCCGGATTTTGAGGAAAATAAGGAAAGTCTTAAATAATCATTAACATATTTTACAGTTTTTAAAACAAATTCAAGGCAACAGATAATTTTATTATGCAACACTTTCTATTTTCTACACCGGATCAGGTTAACTTATGTATTTTAAGGTAAAAAAAAAAAAAAACAAACATTGGGAATTTTTTTTTTTCAATTGGGAAAAAACAACCAGATTTGCATTGGGAATGGGGCTGAATTTCGGACCCGTGACATAGGGCGGAAAAAGCCTGTTTTTCCTTATATTTATATAGTAAAAAAGCTTGTGAACACTCTAGAAGTCACATGTTTTGCCTTATCATCATGAAATTTTGTCAAAACATTAGTTATCTGGATGCCTCGGACGAATTTGAAAATGGTCCTGATCAGTGAAAAAACATGGCCGCCAGGGAGTGGGGCAGTTTTCTTTATATGTATATAGTGACAACATGCGAACAGTCTAGAAGACACATTTTTTTCATGACATTTGGACATATCTTGGAAGAGTTAAAAATGGTTCAGGTCTGTTAAAAAAACATGGCCGTCATGGTTGTTCATTCTTTATGATACTTGGTTAGAACATTTGTCTCATTGATATCTTGGGCTGCAAAGAACAGGTCATTTCTTTTTATCTCAGGTGAGCGACTTAGGGCCTTTCAGACCTTCTTGTTTTTTATCACCACAACACTTAACTGAATATTTAACTCAATGAGAATGTCATTATTTTCAGGTATCAGCAGTGTGAAATGCATGACGACATAGTACTAACTTTCAGATATAGTTCTTAATAAGATGTTTGATCCAGATTGTCTTTCTCTGTAAATTATTGTACAAATAAATATTCTTTTAAAACTAAAGACTGCATTTTGAATAAAGCATTTATTGACTAGAATAAATGTAAATGAAACAAAACATTAGCAAAAATAGCAGTTCTGAACGATTCAGACGCTTTCAGCAGTTGCGTAAATTTCGGACATAAAATTCAGACGCGGAATTTGTAACAGAAAAAGCTTTTGTCTTTATCTGTAAATTACTGTACAAATAAATATTCTTTGAAAACTGAAGACTGCATTTTGAATAAAGCATTTATTGATTAGAATAAAGGTCAATGAAAGAAAACATTAACAAAAATAACAGTTCTGAACGATCCAAACACTTTCCCCAGTTGCGTAAAATTCGGACATTAAATTCTGATGCAAATTTTATAACAGAAAAAACTTTTGAGTCGGCGGTTAAAAAACAGGGTCGTCGGGTAACCGGAAACAAGACTTGTTTTTTGTTAGGACTATATTGGATAAATAGAAGTCAATTTTCAACTATAAATCAGCGATTTTTTGTTGTTGATTTTTTTATACATTTTCTGAGGGGGAAAAAATCTGTTTTAGGGGGAAAAAATATATGTTTCAGGTGGGGGACTGCAGCCGAAATTCGGCTGCAGATTTGATATATTGAGGGCCCTGGATACGGAAGGTGTGGTTTATAATATTTCGAGTTATATTCACCAAAAATTGCAATTGGAAAAACTATAAAAACATAGTATAATTAGTAAGGGCTCTGGGTGGTTTGGGGCCTCTGCCCTTAATTCTTATCTGTATGTAACTGTAGCTGAGATCTGGTTTGTTAAGTCACACCCACAACATTGATTGTATTCTTTATTGTAAAGCCATGATAATATTATATAAGAAAATGACACACTGATATTATGTTGTTTTTTTAGTATATATATATAATAACTTAAATCCAATAGATATACAATGAATAAAACATAGATAAAATGAGATTCATTGTTTTTTCTTTCTTTTTGCCTTCAATACCGTTTTGCAGAAAAGTCCGCATATGTTTTGGCTATTATTTTTTTAAGGAAAAAAAAAAGGCTATTATTTTCTGAAGGCCAGAGTAAGCACTGTACAGATGAAGTGTGAAATAAGTTCTGGGAAGTTATCGCTCTCAAAATGTTCTCTATAATAACTGTCGCCTGAGGGTTTTTTAGTCCCCTACCGGTTTCACCGGAGGGGACATTTGGTTTTGTCTCCGTCCGTCACACTTTTCTGGATCCTGCGATAACTTTAAAAGTTCTTAATATTTTTTCATGAAACTTGGAACATGGATAGATGGCAATATGGACATTATGCACGTCATTTCATTTCATTCCTACTTCAAAAATTCTGGTTGCTTTGGCAACAAATAGACTAGAAATACTGCTGAAAATAGTGGTTTTTCTGGATCCTGCGATAACTTTAAAAATTCTTAATATTTTTTCATGAAACTTGAAACATGGATAGATGGCAATATGGACATTATGCACGTCATTTATTTCGTTCCGACGTAAAAATTCTGGTTGCTATGGCAACAAATTGACAAGACATACTGCTGAAAATGGTGGTTTTCTGGATCCTGAGATAACTTTTTAAGTTCTTAATATTTTTTCATGTTACTTAAAACATGGATAGATGGCAATATGGACATTATGCACGTCATTTCATTTTGTTCAGACGTCAAAAATTCTGGTTGCTATGGCAACAAATAGACTAGAAATACTGCTGAAAATGGTGGTTTTCTGGATCCTGCAATAACTTTTAAAGTTCTTAATATTTTTTCATGAAACTTGAAACATGGATAGATGGCAATATTGACATTATGCATGTCATTTCATTTTGTTTCTAAATAAAAAAAATTGGTTGCTATGGCAACAAATATATATTTAAAAAAATCTGGAATTTTTGACAATGGTAGGGGACTTATATTGCTTGACAATAGTCTTGTTAATCAACACTTTCATATATTTAGCTGATTCTTGGTATGTTTGTCTACCTACATGTCCTACAGATGAAGTATGACATTTGTTCTGGGCCATTATTTTTGGCAAAGTTATGGGCCTATAGGACTTGAAATATTCTCTATACAAACTGTTTTCTGGAGTTTTTTACACAAGACTTTTAGATATTGAGCTGATATTTGGTATAAGAGTCTACCTAAATGACCTTCAGATGTAGTGTGAAATTCATATCAGTTCATGGCAGGGTTTTTTTGGCCCGATTTTATAGCCGAAATTCGGCTATGTTCCCAATCCAAAAAAGTATACTTTCTTCTCAAAATGTGGCAAAAAATTCCCAATTTCAAAAAAAAACAAAAAACAAAATTAATTTTTTTTTTTTTTTTTAGAAAGAAGTCTTATGCGTATTTCATCTCAATTTCAATTCAATTACATCTAACAAAGTATTATATGATTTTGTTCTTTTAATTTGAATGATTATAAAGAGTTATATCAAATTTAGTATTTCCCTAATCAGTGGAATTTTCATGTGGAAAAAAAGGCTAATGAATTTATTTTCCCAATTTTATGAAAATGCCGATAAAATTCCCAATTCCAAAGCCATGGGCTATCTTCTCAAAAAGTGGGAAAAAAAACCTGCATGGATTATTGGCAAAATCATGATTTTTTTATGCGAGTCTAACTACATGACCTACAAATGAAGTGTGACATTTTTTTCAGTCAATGGATTTTTGGCAAAGTTGGACTTAACCATTTTCTCTAAAATAGCAACTGTGCAGCTTCAAAGTGCAGTAGGGGGCATGGTGTTTAACAAATGCGGGTCATGTTTATAACTTGAACAATGATAAAAAGAATCATTGAACAAGTTTGAGGCATTTGTCAATGATAAAAAGACACATGCATTTGTTTCTTTAATTCAAATCACATTATCATTTCAGGAACCAGAAAACATGGCATTAAACTGTGCTCCCTTGTTGAGTGTTAAACATTTTTGTGAATATAAAATTAACAAACCTATTATAAAACCTTTTCTTTTGTGATTATTGTCCCCTACCGGTGAAACCGGAGGGGACTTAAGGTTTGCACTCCGTCTGTCAGTCTGTCTGTCTGTCAGTCCGTCGCACTTTTCTGGATCCTGTGATAACTTAAAAAGTTCTTAATATTTTTTCATGAAACTTGAAACATGGATAGATGGCAATATGGAGATTATACACTTCATTTTATTTTGTTCCTACATCAAAAATTCTGGTTGCTATGGCAACAAATAAAAAAATTAAAAAATACTGACAATGGTGGAGTTTCACTGGTAGGGGACCATATTGCTTGGCAATCTCTTGTTCTATTTATCACATTATTTTTAGCTCAATGAGCACAATTGCTAGCGGTGAGCTTTTGTGACCGCCTTTTGTCCGTCATGCTGTGTGCGCCGTCTATATTTGCTTTGTTAACACTCTAGAGGCCACATTTATTGTACTATCTTAATGAAATTTGGTCAGAAGGTTTGTCCCAATGATATCTTAAACCGGTTTAAAAATGGTACCAGTTGGGTGAAAAACATGGCCACCAGGGGGCGGGGAATTGTCCTTATATGGCTACAGAAAAACCTTGTTAACACTAGAGGCCATATTTATTGTCCGATCATCATGAAACATGTTCGAAAGATTTGCCCCAATGATATCTTGGACCAGTTTGAAAATGGTTCTGAGAACTTCCCGCTGCTTGAAAAACATGGCCACCAGGGGCAGAGTAGTTTTTCCTAAAATGGCTATAGTAAAAACTTATTTACACTCTTAAAGTCACATTTATTGTCCAATCTTCTAAAATTTGGTCAGAACATTTGTACCTTGGATGAGTTTGAAAATGGTTCTGGTCTGTTGAACAACATGGCCACCATGAGGTGTGGCATTTTTCCTGGCTATTGTAAAACCTTTTTTACACTCTAGAGGCTACATCTATTGTCTAATCTTCATAAAACTTTGTCAGAAGATTTGTTCCAATAATGTCTTGGATAAAGTTGAAAATGGTTCCGTTTGGTTGAAAAACATGCCCCCCCCCCAGGGTGCTGTTTTTTTTTACTCATATGGTTATACTTTAACCTTGTTAACACTTAAGAAGACACATTTATTGTCCAACCTTTATTAAACTTGGTCAGAACATTTGTTTTAAGGATATCTTCAAAAAGTTTCAAAAATGGTCCCTCTCTCTGTTGAAAATATGGCCACCAGGGGGCGGGGCATTTATCCTTAAATGGGTATAATAAAACCATGTTAACACTTTAAAAGTCAGTTTAATAGTTCACTCTTCATGAAACTTTGTCATATCATTTATATCTTAGGCGGCACAGAACAGGTCAATTCTTTTGTATCTCAGGTAGCGACTTTGGCCCTTTCAGGCCCTCTTTTTAGCTCATGGTGAGCTTTTGGGATCACCTTTTGTCCGTCATGCGGCATCCGTTGTTCATCGTCAACATTTTGCCTTGTGAACACTCTAATGGCCACATTTATTGTCTGATCTGCATGAAACTTGGTCAGAAGTTTTCTCTCAATGATATCTTGGTCGAGTTCGAAACTGGGTCATGCTGCATCAAAAACTAGGTCACTAGGTCAAAAAAAAGAGAAAAACCTTGTGAACACTGTAGAAGTCACATTTGATGCCCAATCTTCATGGCTTTGTACAAATGTTTGTCTTAATGATATGTTGATTGAGTCAAAAAATGGTTACGGTTTGTTGAAAAACATGGAACTCTAGATGCCTCATTTTTGTCCGATCTTCACAAATTTTGGTCAGAAGATTTATGCCTATGATATCTTGCACACAAGTTCGAAAACGATTTGAGTTGGTTGAAAAACATGGCTGCCAGGGGGCGAGGCTTTTTTCTTTATATGGCTATAGTAAAAACTAGTTCACACTTGGAAAGTCACATTTATTGTCCAATCATCATGAAACTTGGTCAGAACATGATTTAATGGTATCTTGGATTAGTTTGAAGATAGTCCCGGTCTGTTGAACAACATGGCCGCCAGGGGGCGGGAAAGGTATCGTTATATGGCTATAGTAAAACCTTGTTAGCACTCTATAAGTAACATTTATAGTTCACTTTTCATGAAACTTGGTCAAAACATTAGTTCTTATGCTATCTTGGGCTGCACAGAACTGATCAGTACTTTTTATCTCAGGTGAGCGACTTTGGGCCTTTCAGGCCCTCTTGTTCACATATTGAAAAAACAGCTTGGTTTTTATCATGGATTGGATTGTAATGAATGTCGCCTGCTGAGACAAAAACTTATTATAATTCATTATGAAGTGCTGTATGTTGTTCTCTTACCTTTTTGCATGTGCTATGATTTTTTCTGCTACAGGTCATGGACCTTGAGGCTAAACTTTCGGAGGCAGAGAAAGAATTCAACCAGGGTGGCCCGACCCGAGATAAGAGAGATCCGTCAGAATGGATACCGCGACCCCCAGAACGCTACTCCCTGAGTGGCCATAGGGCTCCTGTCACAAGGGTGGTGTTCCACCCAAAATTTAGTGTGATGTTGTCTGCTAGCGAGGACGCCACTATAAGGGTGTGTGATAGAGTTCACGGAAATAACCATTGATAGCTTATGTTGTATATTAGTCTCTAGTTGAAAGTATTTGAAAATAAAGCATAGTTTAAGTCTTTAAACTGGAACTATTACACAATAAGATTGTGAGATTTCTCAAAATTACAGGAATCAGGAATAACCAAAGCAGGCTAATGAGATTAAAAATTGGCTGCTTGCTTGAAAGATTCTATGTGAATTTTATGTGTATGGTCCCTGCCGGGAGGCATATAGCAATTTGCCTTTCTGTAGGGTTTGTTTGTTTTTTCTTCCATCTGAACAAGGTCATTCTAAAATGAGTCAAACGCATTTTGTGTAACATCAATAATGCTTCCTGCAAACGTTTTAATGGATTATCTCTTTAAACAATATAAACACACCCACATCAGATTCGTGGTTTATTTCAATAATGATGCCTACAAAACGTTTATACATGCATGGAGGATGTCTTCTAACTGCATTAACACAACCACATAGATCAGAGGACCTCATTTTAACCATCATTTACCATGACATTAAAGGGACTGTCAACCACGACGACAAAGAAAAGAACAGTTGTAAAATACCGTATTTTTTTACAATTATTAGTTTATATTGATTAAAATATCACGACTGGTATATTACATTACTTCTAAAAAGTTGTTTAGTTTTCATATTTTCAGTTTATTCGGTAATAAATTTTACTGGGTATGTCTACCAGGTAAATACCAGTTAACTATATAAATAACGCCAGTAGATTGATCATCATTGTCACGTGGTAAACCCAGTAATGCAAATTATGCATGCGTAGTGAATTGTATATATTATATATATATAATGATCAATCTACTTGCGTTATTTATAGTGTTTATATCGTTATGTCACCTATTTTCGCGATGTAGTTTCGATTTCACATAGCGAAATTTTATTACCAAATATACTGAAAATATGAACTTTAATAAAGTAATGTAATATACCAGTAGTGAAATTTTAATCAGTATAAACTAATAATTGTAAAAAAATACAATATTTTAGAAAATAATTTTTTTCGTCATTCGTGGTTGACAGTCCCTTTAACATACTTTTGGACGTTTTCTGCCAAACATCAATTCCATGTGCAACAAAGCTTTTACCCTTTCATGGATGCTATGTATGACTATTCTCAAATCACACGCATCACTTGGCTTTCTTTTAACCTTGAAATTTATCTACTTTTGGACTTTCACTTATTCAAATGGGTCAATGAATCAATACTGACCAGGGTCCATTTTGGGAATATGCGTTTATTGAATGAGTAATATTTGGAGCTTGTTTGTACAATATCACACACAAATCATCAGGAGACATTTGTTAAATCTAAAAGACAGTGACTGCAAGGAATGTTGGACAGTTGTGCATTTGATTTAATGTTGCCTGTACTGATCTACTGTATTGTGTGTTGTTCTGCAGGTATGGGACTATGAGACAGGAGACTATGAGCGGACATTAAAAGGCCATACAGACTCTGTGCAGGACATTGCATTTGACCAGGCTGGCAAATACCTTGGTATTGTTCAATTTTTAGCTCAGCGTTTTTTGGAGAAAACCCGAGGTATTGTCATAGCCAGCTCGTTGTGACGTCCCCCGTCCGCGTCATGCTAAAACCATAACATTGGCTCTAAAATCAAAATGCTTCCACCTACAGCTTTGAAACTACATATGTAGATGCACCTTAATGAGTTCTACATGCTATGCCCATTTTTTGGTCACTAGGTCAAAGGTCAAGGTCGCTGTGACTTCAAAAAAATAAATCTTACAGGCTTTCATTTTGTATGCCCCCCTTCGAAAAAGAGCGGGTATATTGCTTTTCTCATGTGGGTCTGTCTGTCGGTCGGTCGGTCCGTCCACCAGGTGGTTGTCAGACGATAACTCAAGAACGCTTGGGCCTAGGATCATGAAACTTCATAGGTACATTGATCATGACTCGCAGATGACCCCTATTGATTTTGAGGTCACTAGGTCAAAGGTCACAGGTGAAGGTCACAGTTACTGGAAATAGGCATTTTAAGGATTTAGCATGGTTCTAACAAGGGAAACAACTATCGTTTATGCATGTTCTTTTTGTTTCAGCATTTTCCTCCCTTGTAATATATTTAAATTTTACCAAATGTAAGGCTTACTGTTTTTTTGTAATGCATTGTATCAATAACCACCACCACCACCACCGCCGCTGCCACCACCACCACCACAACCACCGCCACCACCACCGTTGTTCACAGTGACAAAAAACGTATTCACACAATGGCTGCTACTACAACTTATAGCCCATATAGGGGGGCATGCATGTTTTACAAACAGCCCTTGTTCAAAACTGCACCCGTAGCCGAGCGTGGCACCTGTTATGCGGTGCTCTTGTTGTTTATTAGCAATTAATATAAATGAATTTGGACGCATAATTGTTAAATGTTGTTGACATTATATGAATTTCATTGGCAATTCAGGGCCTACTGATTCTTACCATTGCGGAAGCCTGTGGTACTACTGTATTTGTAGGCTATGATTGGATTTTAGGAAAAATTATAATGTGATATTGTTAACCAAGTTTTTCGAAGAAAAAAACTGGTTATTAGATTGGCGAATGTCGGCGGGAGGGCGGGCGGGCGGGCTGGCGGGCGGGTGGAACAAGCTTGTCCGGGCCATAGCTCTGTCGTTCATTGTCAGATTTTAAAATCATTTGGCACATTTGTTCACCATCATTAGACGGTGTGTAGCGTGAAAGAATCACATCGATATCTCCAAGATCAAGGTCACAATTTGAGTTTGAAGGTCAAAAATGGCCATAAATGAGCTTGTTCGGGCCTAACTTTGTCGTTCATTGTCAGATTTTAAAATCATTTGGCACATTTGTTCACCATTATTAGATGGTGTGTCACGCGAAAGAATTGCGTCGATATCTCCAAGGTCAAGGTCACAATTTGAGTTTGAAGGTCAAAAATGGCCATAAATGAGCTTGTCTGGGCCATTAATATGTCATTCATTGTGACATTTTAAAATCATTTGGCACATTTGTTCACCATTATTAAACGGTGTGTTGCACGAAAGAATAACGTCAATATCTCCAAGGTCAAGGTCGCCACATCTTAAAATAGATTGATTTTGAAACAACTATTTAACTATGAAACTTCATAGGTAAATTGATCATGACTGGCAGATGACCCGTATCAATTTTCAGGTCACTAGGTCAAAGGTCAAGGTCACGGTGACACGAAACAGTAAAATGGTTTTCGGATGATAACTAAAGAATAATAAGGCATAGGATCATGAAACTTCATAGGTACATTGATCATGACAGGCAGATGACCCCTATTGATTTTCAGGTCACTAGGTCAAAGGTCAAGGTCACAGTGGACAAAAAACGTATTCACACAATGGATTCCACTACAACTGACAGCCCATATTGGGGACATGCATGTTTTCAAACAGCCCTTGTTTTCTAATTGAAATCAAGGTCAATTTTACACAAGGGGGTTAACAATACACATTTTGAATTGTCTCCCTTTATCAGACTTTTTTTCAACTGAATACCTGGTTTTGTGACAATTTTGTCCCTTGTTATACTATTTTCCAGCGTAATGGCATTTTGAAATAAAATGTATGAGGTAGAATGAAAGCTGTTATCGTAATTCCTTACATTGCATATATGGAATGATGTAAAACACAAGTGCAGGGTGCTGAGCCATAGTTTTGTTCCCCCATCCCCCCTTCCTGCTCTTCTGGAATGGTCTACACATAGTCTGTAAATCTGTATAAATATACTTCAACAAATATTCAATGTCACATAAAATACTTAAATAGTCTTAATAACAAGTGTTAGACTAAACAATTCGTCAGATTTAGGAATGTACATGTATTAGCATATGTCACAAAACTGGTCCAGCTTTTCACCTTGCTTCTTTAGAACAGAACCTTGTGACTTTACTTATCTAAGATCTAAGATCTTTCTGTAGTTCATAGCTTCGCAAAGCAATTAGAGGTAAGGAAGATGTCCATGCACATTATCTATGGCATGTAATTGTTGTTTGTGACTATGTTTGTGATTAGCTCCTTAGTTAAATATTCCAAACTCAATACATAAAATAAGACTGTTTTGGGGAGTTACGTGTTGCTGAATATTCTTTTTACTCCACATTTCAGTGTCCTGTTCTGCAGATATGACAATTAAGCTGTGGGATTTTCAAGGATTCGAATGTCTTAAGACCATGTATGGTAAGCCAACATAAAGTAGATAGTAATGTATTGCTTAAAGATTCTGTATACTTGACCAGTGGCCAAATAAGCGATTGCTCCTACACTTATTTTTTTTTTTTCATTAAACGCTTGTTTTGTTACTCTTGATACTATGGACCATGTGGCAGTGATTAACAGTAACTGATTTGTTGATCTGTTTGTTGTTTTTCCAGCTTGTGTATGGTTCATTATCACAACAAATATCTAGTTGCAGTATGATCAATATACGTTTTTTTTGGTTTTTTTTTCACCATTTAAACACTTGCCAGCATAAATTACTTTCTTATATACCATATTTACAAAACATTTATCATGAAAGTATAAGCAGCATAACATTTTTCTGTTTTTGCATTGTATTACAGTATAATGTTAATACAAATTTTCCTTTTGTCAACAGGCCATGATCACAATGTTTCGAGCGTATCATTTATGCCAAGCGGTGATTTTATTGTCTCCTCATCACGAGATAAAACAATTAAGATGTGGGAGGTGTCAACAGGGTATGTTATGAAACCTTCAACTTTAACCTAGTATATATTGCATGTTTCAAGAAGCTATCAAATATCAATTATCTCAGCAATTTTTCAAACAATTACATGTATAATACAAAAGTGTCTTTGTGTTTCCTACTGGTATGCTGCTGAACATGTTGGAAACAAATGCAGTGTCTGGTGAAGTTTTAGGGTTGTTAGTTTTGTGCATAATTCACTGCCTTAGTATAACAAGGTCATACATGCTTCTTCTATTTCATTATGATTATGCATGTAGAAGTGAAGATAGGTCAGTGACATCATAAGGTAGCAAATTATTTATATTATATATACAGTATATTTAGGAAAAAAGTATTCATTTTTAGATTGACTAATATATATGAAATATATAAAGTTGAGCTAACCTACTCACCCCGGAGTTGGCGTGACCGTCTGCGTTAGCGTTAGTGTCTGCGTTAGCGTGCAAATGTTAAAGTTTTCGTACCACCCCAATGATTTTCATCGTCCCTTGACATATTGATTTCATATTTTGCATACTTGTTTAACTACATGACCCCAACCTATAAACAATAGCAGACAACTCTATCAAGCATTTTGTCATAATTATGGCCCCTTTACCACTTAGAATATGCAGCAAATGTTAAAGTTTTCGTACTACCCCATTTATTTTCATTGTCCCTTGACATATTGCTTTTATATTTTGCATACTTGTTTACCAACATCACCCCAACCTATAAACATAAGCAGACAACTCTATCAAGCATTTTGTCATAATTATTGCCCCTTTTATACTTAGAATATGCATATTACTGATAAAATATTAAAGTTTGCGTACTACCCCAAATATTTCCTATATCCTTTGACATATTGCTTTTATATGTTGCAAACTTGTTTACCAACATGACCCCAACCTATAAACAAGAGCAGACCACTGTATCAAGCATTTTGACATAATTATGGCCCCTTTTACACTTACATAATTGAACATTTTGCTTAAATTGCCATAACTTCTTTATTTATGATCACATGTTATTATTACTTTGACAAAACAACACTTACCTGAATACCACAATGTTTTCCACCCAAACAATACCCCACGCCCCTACCCAGAATCCCTTCCCCCCCCCCCCCCCACCTCCCTCCCCAATGTGTTTTTTTTTTTAAACATCATCTAATACATTACCCCTTCCCACATTAAACCCCCCTCTCACACACCCATTTTTAAAGATCGTCTAATAAATTATTGAATATGAACAATTTCCCCATGATGGCTTACGCTATAATGTCAAGCACTCGAATAGTGGAGCGCGCTGTCCTAACAGCTCTTGTTAAACTGTTAATCTCAATTACTGACTTGAATAAAATTGCACATTTATGTATTTATAGAAAGTACATAAATTTTAACTGTTTACAACAAGTACTAGCCACTACAAATTGACACTTGGCAGGTATTGTGTAAAAACCTTCACTGGTCATCGTGAGTGGGTTCGGATGGTGCGGGTGAACCAGGATGGTTCCCTGTTGGCCAGCTGCTCCAACGACCAGACCCTGCGTGTATGGGTGGTGGCCACCAAGGAGTGCAAGGCAGAGCTGCGTGAACACGAGCATGTGGTGGAGTGCCTGGCCTGGGCCCCAGAGTCTGGCCACCCCGCCATCAATGAGGCAGCTGGAGTAGATGTAAGACAAAATCTGTCATTCCATTAAAATACCTTCATTAGGGAAAAAATGCCCCATCTAAAATCTAACCTGATATTTACTATCTGTAATTTACATAAGTTTGTTTTACTGTATTAGTGTTGTACAAAAGTATTTGACATGGTGCTACATTGCAGAGAAGAATAACCTACTTTTTTATGCCCACAAAGGAGGGCATATAGTGATCGCAATGGCCGTCCGTCCGTATGTCTGTCCGTCACACTTTGCGTTTAGGTTTCGAAAAATGCTAATAACTTCTATGTCCCTTGAGATATAACATTCATATTTGGTATGCATGTTTATATGGACAAGGCCTTTCCATACGCACAACAATTTTGACCCCTGTGATCTTGACCTTGAACTTAGGGTCTGCGTGAAGGTTTCGAAATCTGCATTTAGGTTTCAAAAAAGGCTCATAACTTCTATCAAAGCGTTTATAAGGGGCATATGTCATCCTATGGTGACAGCTCTTGTTTATAAATGAATTTCTAAAAAATACTTTGGATTGAACACTTATTCAGATCAATGTAGAATATTTTTGTTCCACATGATATTTTCCTGTGCCTGGACTTGTATTCACCAACCCATTCTAAGACTTGATAATAAAAAATAGTTTTAGAACCAAGAAAAAATGAGTCGCATTCTGAGGAAAACTGGGCTTAATGCATGTGGGGAAAGTGTCATCCCAGATTAGCCTGTTAGCTGTCCACACAGGCTATTAAATCAGAGATGGCACTTTCCGCCAAAAATTGATTTTTGGTAAGGATGGACTTCCTTGAAACTAAAAATAAAATACAAGCGGAAAATGTCGTCTCTGATTAGCCTGTGCAGACTGCACAGGCGTATTTGGGATGACACTTCACGCACATGCATTAATCCCAGTTTTCTCAAAACGCGACTCAATTCTTTTTAGCTCACCTGATTGCTCAGGTGAGCTTTTGTGACCGGTCTTTGTCCGTTGTCCGTCCACATTTGTTCGTAAACACTCTTGAGGCCACATTTATTGTCTGATCTTCATGAAACTTGTTCAGAAGCTTTGTCCCAATTAAATCTCGGTTGAGTTCGAAACTGGGTCGTGCCGGGTCAAAAACTAGGTTACTAGGTATAAAAAAAATATAAAAAAAATGTAAACACTGTAGAAGTCACATTTTATGCCCAATCTTCATGTTACTTTGTCAAAATATTTGTCTTAATGATATGTTGGTTGAGTTCAAAAGTGGTTCCGATCCGTTGAAAAACATGGCCGCCAGTGGGCGGGGCAGTTTTCCTTATTTCGCTATAGAGAAACCTTGTAAACACTCTGGAAGACACAATTTTTCCCCAATCATCATGAAAGTTGGTCAAAACATAGGTTTTATTGATATCTCGGACGAGTTCGAAAATGGTCCAGATCGGTGATAAACATGGCCACCAGTGGGCGGGGCATTTGTCTCTAGATGTATATAGTGAAAACATTTGAACACTCTAGAAGTAACATTTTTGGCCCAATTTTCATTAAATTTGGTCATAACATTTGTTTCCTTGATATGAGAGTTGAGTTTGAAAATGGTTCCGGTCAGTTGAATAACATGGCTGCCGGGGACGAGGGGGGGGGGGGCAGTTTTCTCATATTTATACAGTAAAAAAAGCTTGTGAACACTCTAGAAATCAAATTTTTTGCCCAATCATCATGAAACTTGGTGAAAAGATTGGTTTAATATATATCACATAATTATTGCCTTTAGATTGTCCAAATTTTCATTATATTATACAAAATCCTTGTAATCACTCTAGAGCTCACAATTTTGTTTCGGATGGTATGAATTTGGTCATAATATTTATCTTTATAAGCAAAGTTTGATGTTTGGTAAGGGGGTTCAACTCAAATTATAGGTCACCAGGTCAAATCTTACAAAAACAAAATCACTCCATATGCCTGAGTTTTGGTTCAATAATGATGAAACTTGACCAGGATGTTTGTCTGGACAATATCTAGGTCAAGTTTGATGTTTGGTAAAGATTGAATGAAACGACTTCTCTCAGGTGAGCGAAATAGAGCCATCTTGGCCCTCTTGTTTGCATAGAATATATACAGGCTATGAATGATGCTTATGTCAGCAATAAAATTTCCTTAATGAACAAATATTTAATTACATGTGGTAAATGTCAAGTTTGACTAAAAATTAAAGCAATTGTTGACACGTTTAAATGAAACAATATTCTTAGTCTTAAGTCTCAGAAATGTTCCATGATGGGCCAATATGTCCATTTGTAGTGTATGTAAAACACCTGCATGTGCTTTGAAGTGTTTATCCTTTGCATCTCGCAGAACAAGAAGAGCCGAAGTGGTCCATTCCTGGTGTCTGGGTCGAGAGACAAGACAATCAAAATGTGGGACATAAGCACTGGATTATGTCTCTTCACTTTGGTGAGGAAAATGCATCGTTATCATGTCTGCTATTTATACATTTATGTTAATTTCCTTGCAAATAATTGTCCATACGTATTTCCAGATTTATATTAATTATTTATAATGTGTTGTATATAAACACAAATGTAATGACATTATAGCATTCTGAAATTTGGATATGAGAAACTGCCATGCAAAATAAAGAGCCCAAATTTTTTATATCAGTATAGAATTTTGTCCAACTTATTCTACAAATTGAACTTGCTGAATAATATTTACATGTAAATCAAAAGTTTTGTGTTAAATCAAAGGTCGGTCACGACAATTGGGTGCGTGGTCTTGTATTCCATTCCGGTGGGAAGTTCATAATCAGTGCATCAGATGACAAGACTATACGTGTGTGGGATGTTAAAAACAAGAGAAACCAGAAGACACTGGAGGCACACCAACACTTTGTGACCTCCATTGGTAATGTCCACAAGTTTTATTTTTATCCCCCGCCATAGGCGGAGGGATATTTTTTTGGTGTCTTTCCGTCCGTCCGGAACCATATCTTGGAAGTGCTTTGGCGGATTTCATTGAAACTTGGTATGAGTATATACTGTGAAACCATTTATTTTCGTCGGCACAAAATTTCGCCCTTTTTATAAAAATGACTATTTCGTCTGCTCTTAAATTCGTCCCTTTCTGGTTTTGAAAAAAAAACAAAAAAAAACGTCCGATTTGTTTGTAATACATGTAATACGCGGTTGCGAAAAAATCGTGCTGGGGAAAGAGAGGTGACACTTGGTAGTCACTTGCAGGAGGTGGGCCTTGTTTGGCATATGCCAATTAACAAGTCTGTTTAGGTGATAGTAACTGTCCCTTATTATTTTATGTCATTGACACGTTCTTTGTTATGATTAGCGGATAAGTGGGACTGAATAATCGTTAACGAGTGTTTTAAACAACGAAAGCCAATTGCCAATTAGTCTTTTTCCATTACTATCACGGTCAAACTGATACAATCTTACCTTTATCGGCACCAATTAGAGAAGGTGCGAACATTATGGGTTATAATTAGCGTAAGCAAATTATTTTGGTCATATTTCATTAAAGTTTCAAGCGTTTTGCATCGTAAATATTTGATCATTTTTAAGTACAGTAATTTGTCTGATATGTCACTGTTAATGTGGCTAAAAACAGATCCTAAACCTACCCGTTCATCGTCTGTCCCAGGTCTACCCGATCCTGCTAATTCTGCATCACAAAAAGAAGCAGTCACAACTCAGGCTGCTAACGATGCTGTAGAAAAGGTTCTTGTAACAGAATCACGGAAAAGAAAGCGGGGCGAGTACTTTAATTATGACGACGAAATCCGTGCCAGGATTGCTCGCTATGCTATCGATAATGGTGTAGCAAAGGCATCCAGGCATTTTTCCGCAGACCTAGCCCATAATGTCAGCAAAAGCACAGTACGAAGCAAATAAAGCTAAATAAATTCCATTTTCACAAATAAAACAAAATTAACATTTGTGCATTTTTCATGAGTATGGTATTTAGTCTGAATGACCTTAGTTTCATTAAAATTTGGTCAATGCAGTTATCAAACTTGTTCTATTATACGAAAGAGGGTCTAGTTTGTTAAGTGTTTTTTTTCTGAATGGAACGCTGCATTTATTGATAAACAACAGTATTAAATCTATAAAAAAAACGTTTTTGTTATAAAAAAAGGTACGGGTTTTTATGTATATGTACAAAAATAGTAGATGCAGTTAAAACCAAACAACCAAACACAAATCAAAATGTTCTTTATTAATTTGTAACAAAGCGCAGAATATATTTCAGTCAGGTGTTGATCACACATCGTCATATTTTAATTGCATTTAATAGTATTGTCTTTAATCCGGATTCGCCGCGTGTAGGCTGTATAATCTGCAACACCCCTGAAAAACACAATACACACAACGGGTAATAAAGTTGTTAACAATTAGCGCTAATCAACACTATTATACCTAAACGAAGTCGACGTATTCGATACAGCCTTATTGCATTCGCGTTTTACAGGAAATGTCAGTACACTGTATAATGAACACCCCTTTGTGTCAAAACCGGATTTAACTTGAGTGTGAATAGTCGACTGTTTCATGTTCTTTGTATCAATACCATCTTTGTATCTGTATTATAAGTATACCAGTCAACAAACAAGGTGCGCGCTTCCGCATATGGGTATTCGGACGTTCAAAAAATTGACCTACGGTTTAGCATTCACGCTGTCAAACGCATTAAGCAATATATCTCGTTTATTTTCACTATTTCTTTATTTGCAAAAAATACTAGTGGCTTATAACTTACCTTGCAATCTTTTTTTCTCGCATTTTGCGAGTGTGCGAGTGTTAATTTCGAGCCCTGTGTATATGCGTGGATACGCTGGATTTAAATGCCTCATGCCTACGGTAATTCTGTCTTATTTGTTTCAAATATGGGACATGATTGTTCGTTAGGATCTTGAATTCGTCTATCGGTTGAAGGACGAAAAAGGCGAACATTAATGTTGGACGAATAATAATGGTTTCACAGTATATGGATAATAGGATGATGCACACCAAAGGCATTGTACACCATCGGATAATTACAGAGGTATGGCCCATGGTATCTTGAACAAATGTTTTTTGTGTGTCAAGAGTCCATATCTTGGAAGTGCTTTGGCGGATTTCATTGAAACTTGGTATGAGTGTCCAGAAGCATATTGGCGGGGGATATCAATTAACGAATTTGCTTGTTTACTATGTACTCAAACTTATGCTTAATTAAATCAATTTGAACTATTTACGTTCTTTGTATATCACTGTCAGAGTTTAGATATATAACTGTTACAGGATAGAAAATCACTGTCAGAGTTTATATATATAACTATTACAGGACAGAAACTCATAGAATGTTCTGGAAAACATGAAGGAGTTTGTGTTTAAAAAAAAACATCATTTTTTATTTTAAAAAAGTAGGTGCTTTATGATGATTTTTTCAGATATGCATCGGACATCCCCATATGTGATATCTGGAAGCGTAGATCAGACAGTGAAGGTATGGGAATGTCGCTAAAGCAGTCCCATGGCAAATATTCCCAGCTACAAAACATCAGCTAGCATTCTTTGTGTTACATCTTCCCCCGACCCTAGTGAGAAGCTTCTACTGTATCCCACAACTGGGCACATAATACTTGAAAACACTGACCTCTGGTGTAAAGGGGTTTGATCAGCGTTAGTATCAGACTGAGGCCCCAAATGGCATGATATTAATTATCTTGGAAGCTTCTCGTGTTCATGAAATAAGAAAATAGAAATGGAAGATGAGGTAAAGACTGTTTGAGCTGAGTGTTTCAGAGGTCATTCTACTGGACCGAGAAAAAATTTCAACAAAAGAAGAGAAATTGATGTTAACCATAGCCAAGATAGGTGCATTGTGTGTTGTATGCTCGACTGTCAGCTGAAGTCAATTAGTGTACATCGGCATTTAGTCCTGCATTTGTTTCTGTTGTGTGTTAATTATAATATGTCTTCAGCTTTATATATATCTTCAAAGTGCTGATATTGGAAGGCTTATGATTTCAGTGTTGTTTCTTGCTAACCAGTGTTCTTTGTGAATGTTTTTAATAAGTGTATTCATGTCTGCTTGCCACTTATCTGGATGACTGAGTGCTAGGGACAGTAAGGGTTGATGCAAGTATCACTGACTACATACACAACAGTAACTGTAAACAAGCTGAAATTAAGCATTTTAAAATGACTGTAGAAGAAGTCACACTTCTTATGTATAATTTAAGGCAATTGATTTCCAGAACAAATGTTTGTATTAGTTATTCATCAATCACAAATTATTATTTTTAAAAGCTTAGATTTTTATACAATCTTAGTATTGGATTAACCATATGTTGTTACAAAATAAAAAGTTGGAAATTGGTTTCAAAACGAAGCTTATTTCTTCTTTTATTGAAGAAATTAATGAGCAGATCATTATGTTTTGATGGAAATAACTCTTTTTGATGAAGTTTCTAAAACTCAACTGACTTCAAGTTGTTGTTGTTTTTTCGACAAGCAGTAGAATTGTATGTGTAATCCTTTACTCGTTGTTAATTGTCATAAATAAGTATTATAAGTTGAAAGAAAGATGTGGTTATAAAACCAGGTTTAACTATTAAGAATTTTTTTTATTTCTCTGCTGCTTCAAACTAAGTGCTCAATTTTAAACAGACAATTATGTTAATTCATTAATTTGCCATTGACATCAATAAAACGTCATAATATTCCACTATATTCAACATGTGCATCACTGGAATGGCAAGGTCACAGCAGATGTCTGCAGGTAAGCAGAATCGGCCTTAAAATGGTTATGGCAGATCAGAGAATAGCAGTGAAAAGCTAATCAGTGGCTGGTTGAGATGTGATCCCTTGTGTCTGGCGCACCTCCGGAAGATGTTGTGGACAGCACCTAAACATCTCCTGAAAGGAGGACTCCACCTGAAGAAGAGACTGATGCATAGACATAATGCATTGTTTGTAGGTTATCACTGCTTTGGGACGTGTTCTGAGAAAACTGGGCTTAATGCATGTGCATAGTGTCGTTCCAGATTAGCCTGTGCAGTCCGCACAGACTAATCAGGGCCAACACTTTCCTCTTTTATGACATTTTTAGATTAAATGAAAAAATCCAATTTAGGCAGAAAGTGTCGTCCCTGATTAGCCTGTGCAGACTGCACTGGCTAATCTGGGATGACACTTTACGCACATGCATTATGCCCAGTTTTCTCAGAACCCGACTCATTTTATTTTAAAAGCCAATTTAGAAAGTGGTAGTACATATTGTCAGGATATTGTGATGACATATTCAATTCCCGTGTGTGACTGTGGTATTCAATGTGGCTACCTGAACTTTATCATGTTTTCTGAGGTTATCTTATTCAATATGCTATATATTTATTAAGTTTTGTTAATGGTATTATTATTGATTATGTATGTTACTTTGTAAAATAATATGCCATATAATTCACGTGCGTGACTTTGGGAATGTACTTTTATTTAGTTTTGTATACTTTCAACTGTGTATAATGCTTGATGTGTTATGTTAGGAATCACTTTGTGATATTTGTTTTGTTAAACAAAGTGTAATCACATAGTTCTTGTGTTGATTAAGTTGATTATCTTTCAACTTTATTACGACGATGAAATATTAGTAATTGCACATATATATTTATGGCCACGTTGTGCTTTTAGCATCTAAACATTTATTGTGTATTTGAATGTCACATTGATATTTCCTGCTTTGAAAATGTTAATTACTTTTCTGAAAATGTTTTCATGGCGGCATCAATAGTTAGTATGTTCTATGTGAATGCTTAGACAATAAACATAAGTTGTTGATCTGACAAGACTGTTATGTAAATGCCCATGTTCTGAAGTTTTACTGCTTTTGAAATTAATCATAACAAGGTATTTTTCGGTTTTGGATTGCACATTTAAAGATTCGCTGTTTATTCATATGCACAGTTCCAACGCTGCTATTATAATGAAATTTATGTATATGCACAGTTTGAATGCTGCTGTTATAATGAAGGCTTATTTCTGTTGCTTATATTGATATATTTTGCATCCGTCCAAACTATGGTTCACATGATATTATTGAAGCAAGCATTTGTAATTTCTTATTGGAACCTTGGCAGGGTTGGGGGTGGGAGATCTGGTAAAATTCAAATGGATCCATTACTATGAGATATTTTGACTTAAAATGAAGTCATCAACAGTGCAATATTGTTATGCCCCTTGCAAAGAAGGCGGCATGTAGTAGTCAGACTGTCCGTCCGTCTGTAGGCCTGTGTCATTTCACAGCCATAAATATGTCATTTATTATTGGATTTTAAAAACTGTCCACCATCATAACAAATTGTGTTGCATGTCAGGCCCATCTCCTAATATCAATGTTCAAGGTCACACATATATGTAAATAAGCAAATTTGACCATATACCAGCTTGAAAATTCCTGTCTTAGAATAACCTTTCCATATATTGATGGATTAAAGAATAACTGGGAACAAATGCAATCCTAATATTACATATCATCTCATCTATAACCTTTGTCTACCTACGAAGAAAGTCAAGGTTACCCTTAAAATTCAAATGTCAAATGCGGTAGTAGAAAAGCTTGTTTTCACTGTAACTTTCACATTTCATGTTATTTTAAAATTACTTGACACAAACTACTACCATGATGAGAAAGTGTTATGTGTGTGAAATCTGTCCCCTACCTCAGAGATCAAGGTCAATGTTGGCTATAAAACAGTCTGTCCAGATTGTAAAGTTGTCATTCATCATCCTTTTTAAATATAACTCGCATAAGGACACTGAATTGTTTAGTGTTTCAACCTTTTCAGTACCTCAAGGTCACGTGTGGAGGTTAAAAATCAGATTTGGCCATTAAAGGCTTGTTTGTGACAAAAGCAGAGTTCGGGACCGAAAGTGGGCAATGAGGGCATCTGTTCAGTTTAGACACTTTTTGGTATTTTCTGTCAAATGTGTGAATGTGTAGTAATAAATTAGTAATTAGTCATAAACAATTAATTTAATTTTTCCTTAAATGTTATTTGTGTATAAACTAATGTATGTATTCCTATATATAATATTTATTTACCAAAGTGAGAGGCAATGTGTACTTTTTCATTTGCAACCACCAAATGTTTTCATTTTCAAGTCTTTCATATTATGACATAAAGTGATATTAACATAATCTCTTCAGAAAGATAAAACTATGGTGTGCACAAGTTGATGATTTTAATAATATACCAATACAGACTATACAGAAAAGGTTGTATGTACTGGTAGCTTGGCATTGAAACTTGGCAGTAGGAATTGCTTGTAATGATGCTTGGCCTAAAGCAAAACCTGTTCATTCATTCAATGATACATCTGTGATACCTTGATGGGCTGCATGCAAAATATATTTAGTATATGCAGTAGTTAAATGAATGAGACTGTTTATGTTCACTGCAATCTCCTAAGCCATGTTATGTTAAAGCGTATAACATTTGAAGTGTCAGTTTGGCTTAAAAGACTGCGGTGAACATGGTTTACACTCCTGCTTCTGTTTTCAAGGAATATTGCTTGTGCTGTGTATTGTTTTTTAACTAGATAGATTTGTATCAATTCATGTGCAATACATGTTGGTTATCCACTGTTTTGCTGTACAGGTTACATCATTCTTGACATTATCAAAGTGAATTATTAGTTGAGTAATTTTAATAATGTCCAAAAAAACATGCCTCTTTCATTTTTGATTAATTACTAGTGTTGTCATAAATATATTACTAAAACCTTGAGTAGGAGCATCCTTTTGAAAAACTTGTAGTGTGGATTATTTTACAAGTTTAATGCATATTGACCTGGATGTACATTTACCATATCGTCTGCTGGTATATGCTTAAGAATAGTCAATCTACTTGAATTTTTATATATGATTATTGAAGATTGCATTCAAAATTTGCCAGAAAAAAACGAAAAACAAATATGTTGTACTGTATGATTTTTCTCTTGGACATACATGTATTTTATTGACTGTTTTCAAAATGGTGCCACTATGGAAGGTCTCAAAATAATATTAATTGTTGATCATTGTATGATATGGGCTGTGCAGTGTGAAAAGGGGGTTTAATGAATGTGCGTGAAGTGTCGTCCTAGATTAGCCTGTGTAGTCAGGGACAACACTTTCAGCTTTTATGGTATTTTTCATTTAAAGAAAGTCTTTTAGCAAAAATCCAGTTAAGGCGGAAAGTGTTGTCCCTGATTAGCATGTGCTGACTGGACGGGCCAATCAGGAGCAACACTACACATATGCAGTAAACCCCCTTTTCACAAAGCACTGCCCATATATAATATATATATCCTGTTTTCCATACATTACTTACTGTAATTTATTTTGCTTCTATGGTCCATCTTATTGCTTAATTCTAGAACTGAATATGCAGTGGTGTTATTTGGATTCTAGATTTTATTATGCACAGTATGAATGCTTGTAAAAAATGGTTGAAAGAAATGGTAAACTGTAGCTGAACCAATACATATAATGATATATAGCAATATGCAAGGATATGAAATTGTATTTCTGTATTGGCATCCATGTTAAACAATACCCAGCTTGAAAATCCCTTTTTTCATAAACCTATTTTGATAATGTCCTTTATTTTTAACAAAGGACTTATCTTTTTCGTTCAAAATAGACTGAAGTGAGGGGATTTTCTGTTGGATGGATGGAAGTGTCCACCCTTTGTGGTGGATTTTGTTGCAATGTAATGAGGCTTTGATAGTTTCAAGTTTGGTTTTGTGTCTAAGTAATATCATTATATATTTAGTCAATAAATGGCTATAAGCATTTTGGTTTTCTATTATAATTTTGTTGCAAAGATTTCAATGTGGAATTATTCCTAGTTCATGCAAGCACCAAAAAAAGCTGATATGCGAATTTCACATGTTATATCGCAGATCAAAATGGCCAACTTTACATTGAATGTAAACAGTGTATGGGTTTTATCAGCAGAAGTTCTTACAGCAAGTGAGTCGGAGATGTTTGTTGAACTTGCACACCTGTTTACCTTAAAATCAGTAATGTCTTTGTTGACTGGCATCGCATTATTGTTGGTCAAGTCACTATTATGGAAACATACTGATGACATTGGATGTTTTATTTGTAGTATATAAAATAAAATATTCCATAACGACTGACCCCTGTGATACCTAACAATGCTGCAAAAACAGCACGTATCATTTGGTGTTTGCAATCCTAATATACATATAATATATATAATAAGCCATGTACCTTAGTTTAAGCTTAAGCTGGTCAGCTGCCCGTGTGACTTTATCAAATCATTCAATCATCAAACCCAAGAAAATCCCAGTGTTGTTCAATATTTCCTGTGAATGGCAGAATAACTCTGGCTTTCCTTACTGACTTTCCAGAAGCATCCTACATCTTTCCGAATACAATACTGTTGAGGTGATTTCTATGAAGTGATATTTTAAGGTCCCCTTATTTTATAAATACAACTTATATATAACAAAAACATTTAGACATGTAATAATCTCTATATATATTTATATTTTTTTAATTGCCTATACAATTATAAATTAAGAAGAGGGCATGACAAGCCCTCATGTCACACGAGATCCAAAGTAACTGGACTGTTCTGAGCAGCTTTTGTGATGTTCCGCACCCATTTAAGATATCAGCAAAGCTATTACAACACATTTTGTCAGAAGTTTAATGATTGGGAACAAATATTACAGAGGGTTCACAAAATTTGGCACTAGCCAAATATGGAAAACTGTCTAGCATCCTGATGGTCATGTACTTTCAATTATACCAAGGCAGGCAAATTTAGTGCACAGGGACATGACAATCGTATATTTTAGTTAAGTTTAAACATTGTTCATTTAGCTCAATAAAATGGGTTTGTGATGGACAAGTACTTTTTAAGTGTCTAGAAAGATATTTAGAACACCCTTGTGCGGGGATTGAGACATGTATCCTGAAGTGGGCACCACATCCACTACAGTAAAGAGCCCAAAACTCGTGACCAAATAAACAACAAACATTTGTATAAGGGAAGCAGATTAATTTAGGGTTAGGACAATTCTGACCCCAGGAGCATGATTTGAACTAAGTAGAGGCCCACCGTACAGTGTTGCATAACAAATACCAAACCTCTTTGCCTGGCTGTTTCATAAAAGTTCCTAAGTTTCCATGATAAACATATAAGGTTTACCCCCAGGGTTGGGCCAGTTTTTACCTAAATGGCACAATTTTAAAAACACTTGGTAGAGGACAAATATTCAGTGTTGAATGCCAAATACCATGGTGCAGAATCATGTGACTTAGTTGGTTTTTTCCAATTAAATGTTATTGGATGTAACACACCAGTAAGAGTTTTCTTTTTCCAAATAACTTTTTTAAACCATTTTTTAGCTCACCTGAGCGATAGCTCGGGGTGAGCTATTGTGATCACTCACCGTCCGGCGTCCGTCCGTCTGTCTGTCTGTCTGTAAACAATTTGTAAACATCTTCTTCTACTAAACCATTGAGCCAATTTCAACTAAATTTCATGTGGAGCATCCCTAGGTCATGGGACAAAAGAATTGTTAAAAAAAATTTGATCACATAACCAAGATGGCCACCATGACCATATATGGTAAAAACCATTTAAAAATCTTGTCAGAAACCGCTCATCAGATTTCAAAAAATTTCACAGGGATGACCTTTGAAGGCTCCCCTGAAAAAGTTGTTCAAAGAAATTTGATTCGTCAAAAAACATGGCCGCAGGAGCTCGTTGAACTTTGCATGTTTATTCGTTTTTGCCTATTTTGTGAAAACTTTCAAAAATCTTCCACATTTTTTGTCCGATCCTTTCCAAATTTGCACAGTGTCTTTATATCAATGAGGACACGAACCCTACAAAAAATGAGCATTATTGGTCCATGAAGTACAGAATTACCTCCCCTTGAATTGAGAAAATGGTGTTTATGCAATAAAGTCCAAATTTTTCATCCAATTCTTTCCAAACTTGTAAGGATTTAGCATGGTTCAAACAAGGGAAACAACTATGGTTTATGCATGTTCTTTTTAGCTCACCTGAGCGATAGCTCGGGGTGAGCTATTGTGATCACTCACCGTCCGGCGTCCGGCCGTCTGTCTGTCTGTCTGTAAACAATTTGTAAACATCTTCTTCTACTAAACCATTGAGCCAATTTCAACTAAATTTCATGCGGAGCATCCCTAGGTCATGGGACAAAAGAATTGTTAAAAAAAATTTGATCACATAACCAAGATGGCCACCATGACCATATATGGTAAAAACCTTAAAAAATCTTCTTGTCAGAAACCGCTCATCAGATTTCAAAAAAATTCACAGGGATGACCTTTGAAGGCTCCCCTGAAAAAGTTGTTCAAAGAAATTTGATTCGTCTAAAAAACATGGCCGCAGGAGCTTGTTGAACTTTGCATGTTTATTCGTTTTTGCCTATTTTGTGAAAACTTTCAAAAATCTTCCACATTTTTTGTCCGATCCTTTCCAAATTTGCACAGTGTCTTTATATCAATGAGGACACGAACCCTACAAAAAATGAGCATTATTGGTCCATGAAGTACAGAATTACCTCCCCTTGAATTGAGAAAATGGTGTTTATGCAATAAAGTCCAAATTTTTCATCCAATTCTTTCCAAACTTGTAAGGATTTAGCATGGTTCAAACAAGGGAAACAACTATGGTTTATGCATGTTCTTTTTAGCTCACCTGAGCGATAGCTCGGGGTGAGCTATTGTGATCACTCACCGTCCGGCGTCCGGCCGGCCGGCCGTCTGTCTGTCTGTCTGTAAACAATTTGTAAACATCTTCTTCTACTAAACCATTGAGCCAATTTCAACTAAATTTCATGTGGAGCATCCCTAGGTCATGGGACAAAAGAATTGTTAAAAAAATTTGATCACATAACCAAGATGGCCGCCATGACCATATATGGTAAAAACCTTAAAAAATCTTCTTGTCAGAAACCGCTCATCAGATTTTCAAAAATTTTCACAGGGATGACCTTTGAAGGCTCCCCTGAAAAAGTTGTTCAAAGAAATTTGATTCTTCAAAAAACATGGCCGCAGGAGCTCGTTGAACTTTGCATGTTTATTCGTTTTTGCCTATTTTGTGAAAACTTTCAAAAATCTTCCACATTTTTTGTCCGATCCTTTCCAAATTTGCACAGTGTCTTTATATCAATGAGGACACGAACCCTACAAAAAATGAGCATTATTGGTCCATGAAGTACAGAATTACCTCCCCTTGAATTGAGAAAATGGTGTTTATGCAATAAAGTCCAAATTTTTCATCCAATTCTTTCCAAACTTGTAAGGATTTAGCATGGTTCAAACAAGGGAAACAACTACGGTTTATGCATGTTTTTTTATTACAGATTTGCCTCCCTTTAATTCATTCAAAATCTCATTTTACAGCAGAGATTCAAAATCTGACCTGTAAATGAGCCCCATATTTACTGCCAGTGCTAGGTTACCTTTTCCCATTTGATCATTCTTAAGTATTGGTCTTGTAATGCTGCTACTGCTTCTGCTACTGCTACTGCTACTACTACTACTTCTACTACTACTACTACTACTACTACTACTACTACTACTACTACTACCACTACTACTACTACTACTACTACTACTACTACTACTACTACTACTACTTCTACTACTTCTACTAGTACTACTACTACTAGTACTACTACCACCACCACCACCACCACCACCACCACCACCATTACTACTTCTACTACTACTGCCACTACTACAACTACTATTACTACTACTACTACTACTACTACTACTACTACTACTACTACTACTACTACACCACCACCACCACCACCACCATTCACAGTGACAAAAAACGTATTCACACAATGGCTGCTACTACAACTTATAGCCCATATAGGGGGGCATGCATGTTTTACAAACAGCCCTTGTTTCTATGGGATTTTAACCACAACTGTTCATGTTTATCTCCGACACATATTTTTAGGTCACCTGTCATGAAGTGACACGGTGAGCTTATGTGATCGTGTGATGTCCGGCGTCCGTTGTGCATGCCTGCGTGTGTCCGTGCGTCCGTCCGTCAACAATTTGTTTGTGTAGACAGTAGAGGTTACAGTTTGCATCCAATCTTGATGAAATCCGGTTTGGGATTGTATTTGGGTCATCTGGGGTCAAAAACAAGGTCACTAGGTCAAATAATAGAACAACCTTCTGTAGACGATAGAGGTCACAGTTTTCATCCAATCTTTATGAAATTTGGTCAGAATGTTTATCTTGATGAAATCTGGGTTGGGATTTATTTGGGTCATCTGGTGTCAAAAACTAGGTCACTAGGTCAAATAATAGAAAAACCTTGTGTAGACATTAGAGATCACAGTTTTCATCCAACCTTTATGAAATTTGGTCAGAATTCTTGATGAAATCTGGGTGGGATTGTATTTGGGTCATCTGGGGTAAAAATCTAGACAATAGAGGTCACAGTTTTCATCCAATATTTATGAACTGTGGTCAGAATGTTTATCTTGATGAAATCTGGATTGGGATTGTATTTGGGTCATCTAGAGTCAGGAACTAGGTCAAATCATAGAAAAACATTGTTTAGACAATAGAGGTCATAGTTTTCATCTGATCTTAATGAGTCAGGTGAGCGATTCAGGGCCATCATGGCCCTCTTGTCTTAAGAATTCTAACTAGCTTATGGAAATGTGAAATACATCAGAATTACTTTACTTAATAAGCACATGTTCTTTTTCAAAAATCCATGTATACTGCACTTATATGCATAACGGTTACGTAATGTGAAATATTGTCACTGATTTCAGATGTATTCACGGATTTATTCTTATACCTTAAGATATCGGCACCAACTGCAAGAAAAACTGTATCTATGCACTAAAGATATTTCGCAAATGTATTTCAATAACTTGAGATATTTGCATAAATAAAGTTCTTAACGGTGTGTTTACATTCTGTCTAGCCCGTGTGTAGCCCCCTGAACACCCAGTTGATTCTGCACCCAAACCTCTGGGCTCTTCAGTTTCTGAGATTTTTTTATGTTTTTACTATAAACAGATATGGGATACAATTAACCCCCATGGGGTTTTAATTTTGACGCCAGGGACATGATTTGAAAAAACCACTGTGCGCTATTACTTTCCTCAGAATCAACCTTTAGCCTTGCGGTTTCAGAGAACTACATATTGTAGGTTTTCACTATATGTAAAAAGAAAGAAATTAACGAAAAAATTGGGGCAAAGAAGCATCATTCAATGTAATATGCCAAATATAACACCTGTGGAGTTGGGCGTTTAAGAGATTTTATACTCATTTTGCTTATAAAGTCTACACAAATTATGTGACACCATTTGGGGATTGGCCATTTTCTAACCTACGATTTGAACATGCTAAGTGGAGGACAACTAGACAATATAACAAAGAATATTACAGCCCTGAACCTTGTTGTATTAAAGAAGATGTCTGTTGTTTTCCATTTTGAAATCTCTTTTTAGCTGTGGTGACCTACATATGCAACAAACTGATACAATTAGAAAAACTATGAAAAGGGTTACCCAAGGATCAGTCCTGTGATGTTGCATTAAAATTTGTCAAAGGGTTCAGGAGAAGTTGTAAGAAGAAAATTTGTGTACTAGCACACACTAACAGATGAAGTGAAAACACTTTATCCTAAGAGCTCTTAATAAGCACCATGTGCTCAGGTGAGCTTAAAATTATATACTTAAATGAGTACAATCAACAATAACAGATGTACATTTAATTACCATAACAGATCACACATACCGTAAACACATATGTCTGTCATGTTGTAAAAAATTTCAATAACAACCTGCATCATCTTGCCACACAATTATCACCCACTTTCAACTAATAACAGCTCTCATAACTACACTTTTGCATTAAGACATTAAATTTTGTTACATATAGCTATCACAAAGAAGGTCACAACACCACTGGCTATGAGGCCTGATATTCTTTTAGCAGCTGACCAGCTATCACGAGTCTCTGTATTTCACTTGTTCCCTCGTATATTTCTGTGATCCTTGCGTCCCTGTAGTGGCGTTCTGCTGGCATGTCCCGCACGTAACCCATGCCTCCAAGCACTTGGATGGCCTGCAAGGGGACAAGATTGGCTTACACCTACACATTGACACTATTAAATGTGTTGTATCACCACATAAAAAAACCTTTTGTCATCAGAAATCGGCTCAAAATGCTGTTTAATCAAACTTTCGATTTTTATACCCAAAACATGGTTAGGTTACAGATGAATATGTTTCACATTGATTTTCAAAGTATGTTAATATTATCAACATATAAAGATAATTTACATTCTTAAATATTGTTCTTAAATTTAGAATAATATTCATGTTGCATAACTACATCATAATTGGTCTCTTATTATATTGTAACAGCTGACAGCACTATTGATGCCAAAACACACATAACAATGTTAGGGCAGACAGTTTTCTGAGGAAATGTCTGCCTCTTTCTAATACACACCTGGTGAGCAACTTGGGTGGCTGCCTCAGATGCTGCCAACTTAGCCATGGCTGCTTCCTGGGGGTCAGAAAAACACAATTGTATTGCAACTCAAATGTATTTGAAATCAGCTGTAGAACTAGCAACAGAGAAATTAGTATTTTTTTAGATGAATGTTTAAAATCACACCAGCATTTTTGCATACAATATAAAGATCACAAGTCTTGTGTTTCATGAAACATTAATGAAAAATATCTTTAAAAGACTTAATTAAATTTTAACAAGATTGTTTTTTAATTTATTCATATCAAAGATGATTACCAGTATTTTAGAACAATATTTATAATTCTAAGTGTTTCTGAAAGAAAGTCAACTGACATTAAAATTTGTTTTTTAAATTACAAAACTTCTTTTCTTCTTTTGTTTCAGTAAGATCCAATTTTCTCAATTAAACTGAATACAGCATACTGATAATCAGTGCAAGGTTTATGTGTATGGAAGGGGATCCACATATTAATGGTATCATTCCGACCACCTCCCCTACCTTTGTAAACGGTTTCTTGGCATCTTTCAGCATGGCAGCCTTCCATGTTAGCAGTCTTGCGCTCTCTATCTGCACTTCCATGTCCGCCAGTTTACTCTAGAGAAGCAAACACACTTCACTTTTGAACATCTATCTGAATAGACTTCTAGCAGGTTACAGGGGATAGCAGAAATACAACAGAAATACCATTCTCTAGACGACCCCCGAGTCTTTCAGTGGCTGGTCTGAACTACCGAGTAAAATGAACACCGCCTTAACTTTTCATATAAAGTTAGGCTCGAGTTCTGTTGACACTGTGTTACCACTAGGCCTCAGATCATTGGAAGACAAAGTGCTCTTGGATACAAAGACATTGTTCTTGAAAAATAAATGTTCATGTATTCTCTTATTTAAGTTAAAAACAGTGAATTTTGCTAACATACTGTCAGCCTATTCTTTCAACTCACAAAAGGTAATTGTCTCAATTTCCTAGATACCAAATATAAATCAATGCGTTTCTTTTATTTTTACAGATTTCATTTTGAAATGGAAGCAATGGCTGTTTCGGTTCTAAATGCTGGTGTTGATAATAAATTACTTGAAACACAAATATAACATTCTATATGATGACACAACTAAAATAACCATCTGAAAAGTAAAATCACTTCATAGTTTCTGATGGGTTCAGTCTAACACCATGTGGATAACAGCCTTTACTGCTCTAAAGCTCAGAGAAGTATTATTATTGTTTGGCAGATATGAAGACCCTTTAAGATAAGATTGTACTTTTTTATGATATACTTATCAATATCTTACATCCTACAAAAATGACCTAATTGTCTTAATGCGGTCACATGCACATGATCTATTTTCCATACAACCAGAGTTATTTCCTTATTTGTTGTTTTTGTTCACCCCAAATAATCAAGTAGTCGGTTGAGATATAATCGCTCTCTCGTATGGTTACAGGTATGAAATTACTGAGGGTGTTTACCCAATACACCATCAGTTACTAACAGTGTAACTTATAATATTCTGCCCCACTTAAATTATGAGAAACCATTGATACTAGCATTTTCTGCTTTCATGTCATACTAGAAGGCGGATTATTAAATACAAAATGTAATAGCAATTCAACTTGTATGCATATGTCTGTTTGCGTATGGGCTTAAAACCAAACATAAAGATAATATATTTCATTATATATTTGATTATATATTGTACTTTTGAGTCTGCATAATCCTATATGTACTTTAAAGTAATAAGGTTAGTGCTGATGAAAACAGTAAAACTGTCATATTAAAAGTAGTGTGGCTTTTAAATATAAAACAAATGTATTATTTTATTTTTTACCTTCTGTTTTTAGTACTGAATATAAAAAAGAACAATTTTTAACACAAAGGATTATGCAACCACAGAATAAAACCGTGACAAGCACCTTACCTGTATCATCTGTAGTTTTGAGATGGGGTTTCCAAAGGCCTCCCGTTTCTGGGCATACTCAATTGCACATTCAAAGGCTGCCTGGAAAAAAACAACCAGAGTGGAAACCTTTCCAGTAAATTTACATGAAACGTACGTATACAGCTAGTAAACAGTCACTATGTAGTTGCAAGTTCTTTATATACAAAGTAAATTATTATAAGTCACTTTTATTCACAATGCAAAACTCCCATTGGTCATCGTGACATAGAAATACTGTCAGACCCAGCAGGAAAAAAATTACTGTCCAAAAAATACTGTCGCCTGCTAAAATATTATATTATTATACCTCACTTTTATTCACAATGCTTAACTCCCATAGGCCATCCTGACATAGAAATACTATCAGACCCAGCGGGAATAAATTTACTGTCCAAAATATACTGTATCCCGCTGCCATAGCAATCACGTGCCATCAGCGGGAAAAAATTTACTGACAAAAAAATACTGTATCCCGCTGCCTTAGCAATCACGTGCGGAATGTTCGAAAATTATACTGTCCCATTCGCGCATGCGCAGTACGCAGTTGTGCGTGTCCGTTGTATTTGGATAATTAAAATATCGATTGCAGCTGAAACTGTGTGGTAGAATAGATTAATGCCATTATTTAAGCTTTGACAGGAGTCAAAAAGAAAATCAATTTAGTATAAACGACACGCTTACCTCAAAGGCAACTTTAATCCAATGCTAATAACAATAAAGTTACAACGATTTACGCTTCCAGTGTGTGTTCTTAAGGTGTTATGCATGACAAAAACACAATCCGAAATACGTTTTGGATTCGTTCGATGCTTTAAACAAATTTTTTACTGTTAAAAACACCACCACGTCCATATTGTTGTCCCAAAATGTTTCGTCACCGAAATGACGTCACACAAGTACGTCATAAATTTCGTAATCAAGTGATGAAAATAAAATACGGAAAGCTGGTTCTGTAATATATTTTCAAAGAAATAATTGACGAATTAACAAAATTGATGGGATAAATTGATTACTAGGTCGGTGCCGAATAAAGCGAAGTTCATTTTGCTCTGCCCGTAAATCTGAACCACTCAACATATTTATGGTTGTTCATTGCTGAAATTAAATTCAATTATTGAATATAAAAATTGTTCATGGTTCATATAAATTGTTCATGTTTGAATAGTTTATTCGGTATAATAATATATATTACATGTCTGACAGGGTGACAGTAAATTTGTCAACTTTCGGAAAAATACTGTCAACCTTGGCTTCGCCTCGGTTGACAGTATTTCCTCAAGTTGACAAATTTACTGTCACCCTGTCAGTCATGTAATATTTATATATTATTATACCTCACTTTTATTTACAATGCTAAACTCCAATAGGCCATCGTGACATAGAAATACTGTCAGACCCAGCGGAAATAAATTTACTGTCCAAAATATACTGTATCCCGCTGCCATAGCAATCAAGTGCCCCCAGCGGGAAAAGATTTACTGACAAAAAAATACTGTATCCCGCTGCCTTAGCAATCACGTGCGGAATGTTCGAATGCTTCGCCTCGGTTGACAGTATTTCCTCAAGTTGACAAATTTACTGTCACCCTGTCAGCCATGTAATATTTATATACTGTCCTATTCGCGCATGCCCAGTACGCAGTTTTGCATTTCCATTGTAAACAGACGATTCATATTGTTCATGTTCGAATAGTTTTTTCGATATAATAAAATAAATGTTACATTACATATCTGACAGGATGACAGTAAATTTGTCAACTTGAGGAAAAATACTGTCAACCTCGGCTTCTCCTCAGTTGACAGTATTTCCTCAAGTTGACAAATTTACGGTCAGTCTGTCATCCTGTCAAACATGTAATATTTATATATTGTAACTATTAAAAAATAATCATCAAGCAATACAATAAATGGGAACGTTTCATTCAATTGAGCATACATTTTTTAATGTCTAACATGTCTTAGTAAAATGTAATACTTTAAGTATTGACTTTGAACCAGTATCTGATGATCTTAATTATTTAATACAGATGCAATATGTTCATCCACATCCCTTAATCTGAAAACAAATATATACTGCTTCCACACACAATTTACCTGTGCTATACCAAGAGCCTGTGATGCAATACCAATTCTACCTGCATCAAGAGTTTGCTGAAATCAGAACATGCATAAGCTGAAATTCAGGTTATGTCTTGGACAACAATACAAGAGTCCTAGGAAGGCGCTTAAGAAACCGATTCTGATTACATGCATGATGTTTAATGGTTCAATTTAATAACTATCTCTTAAAACTCATTTGAATCACAGTGTTTGATTTTAGTCTCAAAAGTTGAGACCACTAATGAGAAAACATGAATTTTGTAGGGAAAAAAAAGTTATATGTCATTCAATTAACAATGGCAACACACTGAACTATTCTTTTGCTTTGATAATAAAATGAATATACCATGTCTGTGACCTGACATAAAGAAACTTTATTATTTGAAGTTTACATTAAGAATCAGTAGTATTTAAAAGTTTCAATCTGACCATGTCTCAGAGAAAAAAAAACATGCTATTACAGTTATCGACATTAGCCAGTATAAAAAGGTACATAACTCTACTAAATTCATGAAAGAGTCATGTGTACTTGTTGGTGCCTTGTATAAACACATTAAAGATTATCAAGTTTCTATTGAATACCTGTAGTCAAATAGATATAATAAGGTGCTGAATGCAAATGTTAACAAGAGCATTATTCTGACTAGAACGAATGGATGAGTTTAAAAGCTTTGAAATATCTCATGAAAATTAAAACTGAAAGTGAATGTGACATTTATTGAAAGTCCTTTTCCCCATACCATTGCAATTTTAAAACCAAAGCCTTCCTCGCCCAGCATGTTTTCCTTTGGTATTCTACAGTCTTCAAATATGAGGTTACATGTGGAGGAGGCCCTTATGCCCAGCTTGTCTTCCTTCTTTCCCAGGGAGAGACCTGCTGTGGGCTTAGGAACGATGAAGGCACTGATTCCCTGAAACAACCCATTGGTAATCTCCAAGAGCCATGAAACTAAATTGTTACATTGAATATTTAAAAAAATCGATTTTGAGTAAAAGCAATCTGGTTTGTACGTAAGACCTATGACAGAAGCCAGAATTGTGAATATATGTGACTCAAAATAATTGATAATCATTTATTACAACAATGACTAAACCAATTATAATTAGTTTAAACCTATTTATTTTAGCTTGATTGAAGTGAAAGCCCCAGGCTTATATTAACACACCCCGAGTCCCTTCCCTGTGCCTATAACAAGTACTTGTTGTCTTTGGGGAAATCTAGAGAACACTCCCCTAGTGGGGATCAAACCCGTGACCTCCTGAACGCTAGGCGGACACCATGATATCCATTACGCCACGGCGAACAGCAAAATTATAATAGGAAGGCAAACAGTGCCAAGTATAAAATATGTTTGTTTATCTGCATGTAACATAGACTAATTATTATGCCCTGTATTCACTCATTGCTACTTGTGCTAACACACATCAGGAGATCTTCACTTTAACAAATAATTATCATTGATCATATTTATATTACCAGTTTCTATACACAACTTTTTATTGTTGTTAGGATTACCTTGTGTTTTTTACTTTTGTCAGTTGTGGCAAACACCTATAAGAGTCAACATTTAGAGCATTACATTTTAAAAAGGTATTATCTATCAAAAGCAAATTCCATTTAACAAAAAAAATACTTTTATGGCATATATTTCAATCACAATACATACAGATTGATTTCTGTAAGCTCTGTAATATATATCTTGATTATTTTAACTTATAAATAACGATAATAACATCAGGTGGAATAAAGTGAGCTCTTACTACAGTGGCCTCTGCCTCGTAGCCATTGGTGATCCAGGACTTGGTTCCATTGAGAACCCACTGGTCTCCATGACGACGTGCAGTGGTTGATGCAGCACCAGCATCACTTCCATTGCCTTGAAAAGTGTAGACATGGAATTATATTATGATAAAAAATCTTCCCCATCAATACATGAACATACTGTATTAAACATTTAAATACGAAAAAAAATAAATACAAAAAACATATTTCCTTATAGTGTTTTCTGTTATTGTATCATACTAATAGCTGGACTACTTTTATACTTCAAATAAAGTTTCTGATTGGCTTCCAAACATTGTCATTCCCCGAAAAATCCTAGAACATACATACCTTAGGATTTATTTTGATTTTTAAGAAATATTTTGTTGAAAATGGGATGTCCCAAAACAGTGACCTTGACTATTAGTCAACTTTAATACAATTTTGTACTTAAATGTATATTTTCTGTCATTCACATGATATAATATTTCTGAAGACATGTTTGATGTTGCACATCTGTAATAGTTACAGGGTTGTTATGAAAAATTAAACCTGAACATTTATTTGAGAACATGACATATTGCCTGCCACAAAACTAGAGTTTGTGTTTTTACCAAATACTTTATTAGTTTATTTAATTATAATTATTGTGTAAACCCAAGCAATGTCTGAATATAAGCTACCACCTACACATATTTGATTGCAAAACCACCAGCACAACTCAAGTTAATGAACCTAAACTGTTTTCCTATTTTTAGAAACAGTGACCTTCACCTGACTTGCATCAACTGCCATGCCAAGGTCAGTCTGATTGTATGCAAGCTACACACCAAATTCCAGCACAAGAACTCAAAATCAGGTATTCAGTTACACTTTTTTTAATATTTAGTAACAGTGACCTAGACCTTAAAGGTCGAGCATTCAAACATTTGACTGATTTTTTTTAAGTACTACAAGGGGCATAATTCTGCTAAAAAGCAGATCAGAAATATAAGCCTAGATCAGCGAACTTGCATAATTATCCCAAATATGCATCATCCATGTTAAGTTTCAATTGAATACATGTAGTAGTTACAGAGATATGTACTAAATGCATGCAAACCTTATTCAAAATTTCATTTTACTAAGACTTTAATCTTATTTTGTATGTACAAAAAGAGGCATAATTCAGCTAAAATGCTGGTCATAGTATTAGGTCTTCATAAGTGACTGATTTTAAAGACCCTCAAAAAATGTTTTATTCTATTTAAATATCTGTAATGCATATAGAAAAATACAAGGATGTTGCACAATCAGTTGACCTGAACTTTATAACTAACTCACAAGATGACCCTAAACATGTAAATGAAAAATATACAAAATATACATAATTCTGCTTAATTTCAGGTCAGAGTTATGGAACTTGGTCAGTGACCTTACACAATGACCCTAAACACAAGTGCAAAGTTTCAATGGAATGTCAGATGTAACCTTAAACAAGACTATTGCCAAGCAATATGGTCCCCTACTGGTGAAACTCCACCATTTTCAACAATATTTCTAGTCTATTTGTTGCCATAGCAACCAGAATTCTTCACGTAGGAACAAAATGAAATGACGCGCATAATCTCCATATTGCCATCTGTCCATATATCAAGTTTCATTAAAAAATATGAAGAACTTTTTAAGTTATCGCAGGATCCACCATTTTCAGCAATATTTCTAGTCTACTTGATGCCATAGCAACTAGAATTCTTGACGTAGGAACAAAATTAAATGGCATGCATAATCTCCATATTGAGATCTGTGCATGTTTCCAGTTTCATGAAAAAATATGAAGAACTTTTAAAGTTATCGCAGGATCCAGAAAAGTGTGACAGACTGACTGACAGACAGACAGAGCCCAAACCATAAGTCCCCTCCATAAGTCCCCTCATAAGTTTCACCGGTAGAAGACAATAAAGAATCATGCAGACACTACCACTAACAAATTGATGAGTAGTATAGCTTGTTTATTTGGTGAAAAGTCACAATAAAAGGTACATAATAAATTGAATATTACGCTAATTACACTAAGTTGTAGAATAGTGTTCTGAGAACTTGTATCAGTCATTGTCTCGGAATACAACACAAGCATTATCAATATTCTATATATGGTATACATGTATAATAGCTACCAGTATGGTAAATGCTTATGTCAGGAACCAACACTAGATTGCCATGTGTAAATACCTGGTTCACTGAGGGCAAAGCAGCCAACCCTGTCTCCGTTGACGAATGGTCTCAAAAATGTCTCCTTTTGTGCAGGTGTAGCATATGCTTTGATTGGACCAAGATAAAGTGACTGAAATTTTTGCCACACATTATTCTCAATTAAATTATTATTAAAATAATATAATAACAGATCACCCATTTAACTCTTTACTGCTCAGGTATGCATTTTAATTAGAAAATGAGATTAAATTAAAGACTTTCCTTAATATATACCAGTGCTAAAGGCTTTATTTCCAACTCTAAAAAACTGATATGCAGCAAAAAAAATAAGATCTAAAAAGAGCACCGCATAACGGGTGCCATGCTCTGCTGCGAAAGCTTGTCAGATTTTTTTTTTTTAGAGGTCACAGTGACTTTGACCTTTGACCTAGTGACCCAAAATGGGTGTGGCGTGTAGAACTCATCAAAGTGCATCTACATATGAAGTTTCAAAGTTGTAGGTGGAAGCACTTTGATTTTAGAGGCAATGTTAAGGTTTTTGTTAAAGTTTAATATTAGAGTATACAGTGACCTTGACGTTTGACCTAGTGACCCAAAAATGGGTGTGGCGTGTAGAACTCATCATGGTGCATCTACATATGTAGTTTTAAAGTTGTAGGTGGAAGCACTTTGATTTTAGAGCCAATGTTAAGGTTGTAGCACGATGCCTACGGTGGTCGGCGGACGTCGGATGAGCTGGCTATGACAATAGCTCGGGTTTTCTCCGAAAACAGCCTCACTAAAAATCAGGCAAGTACATCACACGCTCTTTGGCTTTTGCTTATTGCATCAAGAATATTTTCATTTTGCTTCTGACCAAAAAAGAATTAACACATACACCTATATTGTGTAAAACATAACTATCAAATTCTTGAGAACTGTTGTATGAGAGTTCAATCATACCAGTAAGACTAACAAGTTGATATTAGAAATATTGTTCAGTTTAATTCATACATAGAAATTTTTACTATAAGACTGGGTGTGGTCAAATCAAAAATAAATCCATTACATTTAACCTACATTGTTGACACTCATGATGACGCCTGTTGTTGCACAACCTCTGCTGATCTCTTCCATGGCTATGGCATAGGCCAGGTAATCCAAACCTGTCCCCCCATCCTCCTCCCCCACATCAATAGCCAGCAGACCCAGCTCACCTAGCATCTTCACCTGAATTGAGTATTGAGATAATTGATATAGGGATTAAATTGATGCAGTCGTGAAGACAAACATCTGTCCTGTGGACTCAGAATTGACGTGTGATTATTTTTAACAACAAGAGCTGTTTGTAAAACATGCATGCCCCCCATATGGGCTGTCAGTTGTAGTGGCAGCCATTGTGTGAATACGTTTTTTGTCACTGTGACCTTGACCTTTGACCTAATGAAAGTTATCATCCGGAAAATTGGGGGGGGGGGTGATATCCTCTATTCATTAAACATGAAATTTTAACTTATTGCATTTGTTTCCCCTGTATAGAAGAAAGATATAATAGTGTATTACCTCCCCTGTCCTGCTTATATTTATATTAATCAACAAAATTAAACATTAACACAATATTTTATATACAAAATATACAAAAAAAATCATATTCTGATAATATTTTTACTGATCCACTTTATTTTACTCAAAGGATGATGTTTCATTGGACTGATAATTATAGATTTAGGATTACAGACCAGTTGCTTCAGTTATATTGTTCAGAGTTCGCCCTGTTGGCCGCGTATGTATTCTTGAGTTATGATCCAAAAATCATTTTACTATTTCGGGTCACCGTGACCTTGACCTTTGACCTAGTGACCTCAAAATCAATAGGGGTCATCTGCGAGTCATGATCAATGTACCAATGAAGTTTCATGATCCTAGGCCCAAACGTTCTTGAGTTATCATCTGACAACCACCTGGTGGACGGACCGACAGACCGACCGACAGACCGACATGAGCAAAGCAATATACCCCCTCTTCTTTGAAGGGGGGTATAAAAAGTAATGTACTTAAATATGCTTAACTCTACGTTTCCTATATTAAGCACAAACATCACCGACCCATTTAATATGCAATGAGGGTTTCATTACAATAAAAATAACTGATAAAGTATGTGACTTTAAAAGGATTGCAAATGGGTCAGCTTTGTTTTTTAAGGCCACATTGTATGTTTTTTCTAAAATCTAGCCCATCTCATGTAGTGTTTTCTCCAAGCCCTTTTTGCATGGCGCTGTGCCAGGCTGCCATTCTAAATCGCCATTTTGCCATTTTCAAAGGCAAAAGCTGCCACGCATCCTTATTGATATCAACTTAATTGCCTATTGACCAAACTTTGCACATGTTACTCCCTTTCATGTACAAATCCTCTTTTTGAATTGACTGCGCCATGCCCCTATGGCCTCTAAGGAAAAATACTATCATGATACGTCTGTTGGTAAAGTACACTTTCATAGATAATGGAAAACATAAATGTACATGTATGTAACAATTATCATATGTTTGCAACCTTTATAAATCTGGCTCAAAAAAAACGTAAGTGATCTTGTCCAAACACAAAATTCTAAGACAAAACAGCCTGATAATGTTTTGCAATTAACTAATAAATTAACAATTAACTAATGAACACTAAATTTTCTTTGTAAACACTCAATCATGAGTGGAGATCTATTTCTTTTTCACAAATCATTAAAATATAGTATTAACTTAAGAGAGGGATAAAATTCCTACTTGCCATAGTATACATGTTGATAAACAACTCCCATTTGTCTGCATTTGCATGACTTACTTGTGAACCCAAACACAAAATCATGCTTAAGACCAATGGTGCACAAAAATGTGCTCATCATTACCACCCAGGGTTTTTTCTGCTATTTGAACAAGGCTGTAAAACAAACCAGATCACAAAGCAAAGGGACCTGATCCCAAACCCAAATTGTAAAATAAATCCCTATTTAAAAAAAAACACAACAAGACATGTGTTTGTCAGAAACACAGTGCCCCCTATTGCGCCGCTTTGAAAAAAAATTCAATATATCATTTGGCAGGTTAAGAAGTTATCTCCCTTTTAAAGCTTATTACTTCCCTTGGATTGTATTTTTTTACTTTTGACCTTTAAGGATGACCTTGACCTTTCGCCACTTAAAATGTGCAGGTATGCCAAATATCAAGTTGCTATCTTCAATATTCAAAAAGTTATGACCAAACTTTAACGAAGGTTAAAGTTTTAGGAAAGAAAAATACAATGATATTTGACCTTTGACCTTGAAAGATGACCTTGAATTTTTACCACTCAAAGTAAAAAGACAGACAGACAGACAAGCTGAACACAATATACCCCCAATCATTCGATCACGGGGCTAAAAAAATGGGGGAAAGAAATGTCTTATGATTATTATATCTTAATTTTATTTCATAAACATTTAATAAAGTACATAACTATAACTGTTTGCACAAATTGCATTTTCTCTCAAAATGGCCTGATGTATCAAAATTTGTGGATAAAACAATCCTAATTTGTTCCGTTTTGCTGTTAAAAAAACGCAAATTTGCCATTTTTTAATTAAAAAAATTCCACTTTGACCAAACTCCTTTTCCCAAAATGGCTAGAAAACTCCCTGCTGCCATTTTCAGAAAGATTGCCTGTCAGGACTAGAGCTAGCAATCTTGCAACAACAGTTCATGTTTTATTGTTTTCATCAGAATAAATTATGCTTTAATTCATGACATTAATGGAACATTTCGATATCCATTGAATTCTTGAATAAAATATAGACCATTTACCGTAATTACTCTATGTTTTCGGACACTTAAAAATAATTTATTTTTTTTGTGTCCGAAAACATAGATACGAAAAATATTCAGAAAATGCAGGTGTCAGAAAACTTAGAGTCGAAAACTGAAGTGTACGAAAATAGCGTCAATTGTATCAACGACTACCGGTAATAGCATGCGCTTGTAAAATACCATGCCGTATAGTATAAATTACAGTTATATATATCTGCACTGCATTTTAAATAATTTTAAATGCTTAATGTATTTGAACAGAAAGTTACTACAAGAATGTACTTTGACCAACGAGTTCAAAGATGAGAATGTGACGTACCGATACTCGCTAGTATGAACCTGTAATTAACGCGAAAAAAGCAAACTATGAATTCTTTGTTTGTTCATTTAAGATACCGATAGTTGTTTTCTAACACCTTCCATTGTTCGTAAAACTTGCAAAAGGGTGCATCACACTTTGAAGCAGTTTAATATTTGTCACAGTTATTTTACTTAGAAGGGGTAGGACCATTGCGGTGGATAATTGAACTGTTAATCGGTACTGCCCCTGGTAAGTGTCATAACGCTTTTGCTATCAGGGCGAAACCATTGTTTATACCGGTTTACAAGGTAATTTACTCAATAACACAATGTAATGGTCCGTTGCCCTCAGGCATGCACCTTCCATGTTTTATGATGTTAATCTGGTTGTAAAACCCCATGATCGAAGTGTCATTAGATATCGAAAACAGGACCGAAATTTGGTAAAATAGCGCTGTACATTATTCTATCCGAAAACTTAGAGGCATAAATAATGGATGAAAAATCGTGTGTGCGAAAATTAAGAGTCATGAAAAATAATTATTTTTGCTAAAAAAGGGGGTGTCCGAAAACTTAGTGTCCGAAAACATAGAGTTATTACGGTAGATATGATTTCAAATAATTATAAATACCAATTTAACTTTATTAAATAACAATTTAAATGAGAAAGATTGATGCCTGTTTCTTTGGAAATGTGCTGTCCATATCAATCTTGCTAGCGATGGGTTTAAGTTCCTTATCTGCAAAGTCTCTGCATGTTTGTCGTAGCATTTGGTGGGTCTCTGACAAAATGGGCCATCCATTTGAAATGCAGCGAGAATTCTGCCATCCAACAGTTCCTGGGGTAAATGGAAATATAAAATGACATTTTATGACTGGCTTCGGATATTTTATTGGGACAGTCATCACTACCGATACCATAGATAGATTTATTTCAACATAAAATGCATAGATTTACATGGCAGCATGTTATAAACACACAATAAGTAATAAAAACAACCTGCATGTATAAACAAAGCCATGTCAATCAACATAATACGTTAAGGATTGCACAATAAAGGGTTTGCAATTAAACCCCTATTTCCATTGTGGTCCTTTAGTTACAATATTGTATGACATAGGTGACAACGTTTTGCATCACAGTATATAGTAATATCACATTAATAATAATGAAAGACATATGACATATTTAAGTTACACTAACCTAAATGCATAGAATATATTCTGATAAGTTCTAGACTAGACATTATTAAGAAGTTATCACAATTTAACTGTTTAAAAATTAACATAAAATTATTTGCCATGCTAAAGAATAATCATACAGCAACTAGATAAGGCACAATAAATCTATCTATATTAACATTCATATAAAATCAACAGGAAGAAATCTTAAAGAGATGCATATTAAAAATCTATCTGGCTTAAAAAATGCTCCCTAACACTGTGTTTAAAAGATAAAATACTTTTGCAATCTCTAATATGCTGAGGAAGGGAGTTCCAGAGAGTACACCCATTGAAAGCAAATGACTTTTTGCTAGAACCCTTGGAATAGCATACCTATTGCAATCATGCATGTTAATATTGGCATTAGGTGAGTCTGACTGTGTTCTAACTCTGAACCTAGTATCCTTATTGTGAATATTACTGACTGGAGTAAAATTATCTCCCATATATAGCGGAGCCAACTTAGAGCTAATTTTAAAAACATGACAAAGTGTGATCTGGTTTACTAGACTTTCAATAGGCAATCACTTAAGTCTAGTAAAGTGTTCTTAAGACTTTACCTATGTGAGACATAGGATGTAAATTTAATATGAACCTGATAAGTTTATTTTGGGTGACATGTAACTTGTTTTTTAACATTTGAGTTAAACCAAGTTTTTAAGCTTGTTGCAGGTACCATGCCTTAAAATATTCAACATAATTCTCGTAGTACTTATATAAATCTTTTAACGTTATACTTCATAACCTTTAAGTTGTTTGTGCATAATCCTAATAACATGAGAATCTAACGCTTGCTAATTAGAATTCTTGGTGAGATTGATAAAACTTCAGGTTATATTTGTGTTGAGTAGCGAGTGTTTCTTCTATAAAACGTACTTGTCGAGGAAACAGTAAATATCTTCGTGACAGTTCTTGTCAGTTTTCTAGCGGAAGCCATGTTTATACCAATAAGACGAAATATAATAATTGACCCAAAAGAGAATCTTATGAAAAGTACAACTAAGCGCGTTACTTTCGTGCATTGTGTGTACGTTTAAAAATTCATATTTAAATCGGGGGAAAGTTGGCCTGAAAAGTTGCTTGTTCCTACTCACCGGACCGACCCACAACTTGTTTTTCATATTAATGATTGAATTGTCGATCATGTTGTTAGATTCGATCATGTTAAAAATAACGGTTACAAAAAAAGAGATATGCTGCAGATGTTTTAGATCATTTCTGCCACAGAACCGGCTTATTATAATTGTCGATGACTTGTACCCCGGTAAATACTTTTTTTTGTAATTAAAAATATTTTGCCGACCTTCATATCATTTTTTGAAATGTTGGTGGAAAAAAATCACAACAAGTTTTAATTGTTGGGACTGCATATAGATGTTGAATTACATAAATATTTCAAATAAAACTTCTAATGTAGCAAACGTTCTCGAAAAATTAAACTGGAAATAATTCAAAAAAGGTTGATACAAAAAAATGAAAATCGATTGAGATATAGAAAATAATACAACTTTTCACGTCTTACTATGAGTTATTGTGACAAAAAAGCTGTACATATTCAAATAAGCCTTCCTCAAATTGTATTCAGTTTAGTTCGGCGGCTCGTAGCTCTTACGTAAGAGTTGTTGTTTTTTTAAAGATCTTTCAATTTACAGACAGACAGACAGACAGGCAGGCAGACGGACGGACGGATGGACAGAGAGACAGACAGACAGGCAGACAGACATACAGACATACAGACAGACAGACAGACAGACAGACAGACAGACAGACAGACAGACAGACAGACAGACAGACAGACAGACAGACAGACACACACACACACACACACAGACAGACACGCAGACAGACACACAGACAGACACACAGACAGACACACAGACAGACAGACAGACAGACAGACAAAAAGACAACAGACAGACAGACACACAGGCAGACACACAGACAGACACTCAAGCTATGAAAGTCTTATTTCTGTACATACATTGTATATATAATTAAAACATGAGTCAGTTAATAAAGTATAATAAACAATAACAGTTAAGTATAAATCCATCCAATAACATGTACAAAACCACTCAATTTGAGTAACAAGAGACCATGGACAGTTTTACCGTGATAAATACATCATTACAACATTTTAAAAAGTACAGGTATATTAAAGTATACAAGTTTAATAAATATTACCAGTTTTTACGATGTATTAAAATGTCATTACAGGCTCTGGCAGCGTATTTAACAAAGAACTCATAAGACATTAACTGACAAATTTGTTCTAAAGTATCTAGTGATACGAAACCAGGTTAATTATTCATAATATTATCAAACATATGTTGGCGTATCCTGTCACACAAGTAGAAGTGTATTAACACGTGATCTTCATTTTCTATATGTGAGGCAGTGAAAGCAAGCTCGTTCATGTTCGGGTACTCCTTCGCATCTTCTTGATTGTATTCAAAGGGGTGTAAACCCGCATCTAAATTTAGCTAACGCACTTCTGTTTATCCTCGACGTACTATAACATTTCACGTACGGTTCAGTCTCAAAACTAATTTTAAATGTCTTATACTAGAAAGTTCTGAATTTATTCCGTCCGCCTCTTGCGGTGTTAACACATGTTTTCGAGCTGTTTTTAGTTGTTCGTGAAGCGAACACTAATGTTGTTACGCCGTATTTCAAGTCGGTTCGGCTTATCTACGGAGAGCCTACTACCCGCCACGCATGCCGTATCCGCGCGAGAAAGAGTTGTATAGTTTATGCAAGAGGTTTGAGTTCTCCAACCATATTCATTCACAAACGGAAACATTATATGAATATCGTGTTAAATGTAATAGTTTCGAACGAAGCTTATATAGAAAATAATCAATAAACAATGATTGTATTATACCTGTCGCGGAAGAGATTGTTTATGAATGATCACTGTCCACTTTCTGCTGCGCCTTCATGACGTAGTATTTCAGCTCAGCTCATTCATAATCTGAGGCTATTAATAGATGCGGCTGCCGATAAATAAGGAGAGAGTCCAATTGCACGGGCGATAACAACGTAATCGTATAAGATTACGCTTGTTTATACTCACAGTTCTCAATTTATAAAACGTTGGAACATGAGTCCAACAATTACTATAGGGAAACGATAGACAACATCAAAAATGCTTCATGATCGCTAAAATCGAATGTAAAAAAACTATTAAATATAACACGAATGATCTGTTTCGCAACCTCGTTAATGCATCTACAGCGGGGATTTCTGGGAAACGTTCTTTTGTTCTCAACAGACAGCGGCGTTCTTTTGTATTTACGAGTGCTAACAACGCAATAGTAGAAGGTTAAGTGTTTTTATTCACAGTTCTCAATTTATAAAACGTTGGACATGAGCTCACCAATTACTACAGGTATACTAAAGACAACCTCAAAAATGCTTTATAATCGCTAAAACCGAAAACCACTAAATATGACAAGAAATATCTTTTAAAATGTAGTCGGCGTAAAAGCTAACTTGAAATAAAGTTTGCAATTAACTTTTCTAAATAAATAAATAAAATGAAAGCAAAAGTTGAACTATTATGTTTTTTTTACACTTGTAAGTTGCATATTCACCGCATGAAATGTATGTTATCATTGTCAAACCACAAATTAGTGTAAGTAGATAAAATAATATACTCCGGGAGTGCACATCATATGTGTCCTCACATGCCTTATTATGAGTATATTTATTCAATATCGAAATATATCGTATGTTAATATTTGATTTGAACGCAGTTTTCTGTCGACACATCTAACTCACACTTTCATAGCCGCGTCATGCGTAAATGGATCTTATGCGTTTCGGCCAGCGTTTCTTTAATCCAGCATGTGCATTTGCGCAGTCAGGTCAGAGGCGATGCTGTTCGCTATAACATCACGCAATATGTTGTGGTCTCATTATGTATCTGACCAGACTGAGAGATGCGCAGGTTGAGTCGGCTATATATATGATGGGCGCATATGTAATAAGACCCACTTTCGCATGACGAGGGTCATTAAAGTCCCATTGCGAATTGTATAGCACATTTAAGCACAATGCTTTTTGACACAAAAATGCATTCAAAATAGCAAACTTGTAAATTAGGGCAGCCTATCCAGGCGTTCAGGAACGATTTCCAGACGCGCTGACCGAGTACGGCAAACATTGTGGTTGGATAATTAAACGATTTTTCTCTTATCGTGACACTATACTATTTTGGAAATGATCGTTTCATCTTGAAAGCAAAACTGAAATTCTGCGAGATAGATTTGAACGCGTAATTGTAACTGGGCCACAATTTGTTCCGTTTGAACATACAAAGAGAAGTCCGGAATTCCTTACACTGAACAGTGCTACATCCTTTACGCTGAGCACAGACACAGTGATGTAGCCAAAGTTCAGAGGTTTTATCTCGAATCAGCCTATAAAATATTCGAAAAAATTCATGCGTGTCTGCTGGCGTTATGTTAATCTCATTAAGATGAAAAGCTGAGTAAAACAGCTATGCCGAAAGAGCGCATTAGTGCTCTATACCTATGTTTAGGTCAGAGTTGTTGACACCGTGCGAACTGCTAGGGTTACAAGTAATACATAAACAACAATGTACGGGTCAACAGGGCTGTCTTGATGACTACCTAATTCATGAGTAAAAAGTATTGCTCGCAGATTTTTTATTTTTTATTTTCATCAATGATCTTTTTGTATATTTTGAATTTGTATATGGTGTCAAAAATCAAAAGTTTTGTACAGGGAACTTTCATCATAAAATTATATTCTTAGTGACATAGGTATTCGATATTCCAACAATATTCATTTAATATGATGCTGATTACAAATTGTCTTTATATTCAGTTCTCACTACCATTTACATCATACTTTATATGCTTTCAGAACGTCCAAAAAGGTCCATGTTGTTGTTATTTTGTCTAAATTATCTCTATGAAATACATGGGATGATAAAAAGTGCACACAAAGCTCGACCCGTGCGTTATGACACACTCTTTATAAATTTGAATGGCGTGTGTTCATTTCAAACTTGCGCTTAATTTTGAAAAATGAATTGCGTCTTAAATTATGCAATAGCGAACAAATTCAGTGCCTTCAGCGCTTTGATTATATTTGTCAAACATAAGAGTCACTACTTGATCGGGTATCCGTTTGCATGTAGAGGTTGGTATTACATCGTCAGTATTTCCCTCGATGTTGTTTGATGACAATATATTTTGTATGTCTATGTAAATATTTTTGAAACGTTTGCGGTTAAAATACTACCAAACGAAAACACGTTTGTTGAGTTGCGTGCTGTCCAAGTTCACACAGCGGTATTAGTGTCCCATTATGCACTTCCGCTGACGCACGATCGGAGCCATCATCGCCATTGACAGCCGTGAACGGTGTGTACCTGCCGACGCCAAGCAAGTATTTTTCTGCGCGGTGCTGTACAGCGTTGATGAAGGAGAATTCCCTAGCTCCCCGGCGGCGTCGTAGCTTATGATCTGTAGAGCTTGTTGAATACGCATGAAAACGCCGGATGTTTAACAGAGTGCCGCGAGATAACAAGCGAATTTAGACAGTCTTGCACTGATATCTCCAATCTTTGTTTCATCTCGTCATAGGAAAAAAGTTGCTTGGATTTACCGCTATTGCTTAAATGGACGCAGAAACTTTTGCCAGGACAATGGTAACACACTGCAAGGACCTACCCGGTATATTGTTTGTATAGGTCAATGCACAGTGCCAGAAGTACGGTCTGAAATTGAACAAGGTATGCGGCAAAGGATCCGAACCATCAACCATTTTATATCGATGAAATACTTTTGAACAAGACGAAATGTCATTGGTTCGACATGAGCAAAAAGGAATGCATTTATCAGATGTCGAGTCAGATTTGATTGATTTTGGTAAAAAAAAAACGGATTTGTTTTCAGCCGTGCGAAAGGCAATCATAATATTACTAACCCTTCCCGACGCAACTTTTACGTTAGAACGACTATTTAGCACGCTTAGAAGTGTCAAGACATGGCATTGATCCACCATGTCCGACAATATTCTTTCATGATTATACATGATTATTGTTCACAAGGATCGGATCAACACCGACACGAATTTGTTTATACAAAAAAAAAACATCGAGCAATTCGTTGCCGTCTCTTCTTATGTTCCTATTTATGAACTGATTGAATTGTCCCCTCGATTTCGCACGAATGAATCATGCTTAAAACAATGTTTGAGAGTAAATAAATTGTGAAATAACCGCATCCATGATTTGTTAACATGTTAATGGGAGTTGATGTTCGTCCGATTTTTCAGGGATGGGGTCAGCCGACCCTATTTGCCCCCATGTGCGGACGCCAATGGCTCATAGTGAGCTTTTGTGCTGGCCCATTTCGGTCGTCCGCGGTGAGCATTTATTTTGCTAACACTCTACTGACTCTAGAGGCCACACTTGTAGTATAATCTTTCCGACACTTTGTAAGAACATTTTTCATGCCCCCGAAGGAGGTCATATAGTGATCGCACTGTCCGTCCGTCCGTCTGTCTGTCCGTCACACTTTGCGTTTAGATTTCGACAAATGCTCATAACTTCTATGTCCCTTCAGATGTAACATTCATATTTGGTATGCATGTGTACATGGACAAGGCTTTTCCATACACACACAGATTTTGTGATATAAATAAAAAAGCTGTAAGAAACTTAAGCAATAAATCAATACAGGCTACGATATTAAAACACAGGAAAAATAAAATTTTATGTAATAAATTGATATAACTAGGGTTAAGACAATAACTATACTGATATGAGCAAAGTTTTGGCGACATAAAGATACTGTTTTTCATTAACTGAAAGGATACGTGAAAGGATATTTCTGCACTCTAGCTGTCGCAATCCCACAGCTACCGATCGCCTGTCACCCTTACGGACACTTCTTTTGGGTTTTAACCGTATTTGAACTATTGTGACTACAAGTCACAAATAGACTGACCAAGTGTGACTACAAGACACAACTTGAAGGTTAAAATTTCAGTGTGACTATAAGACACAACTTGAAGGTTAAAATTTCAGTGTGACTATAAGACACAACTAGATCGGCTAAGCGTGACTAAAATACACTTGATGATGTCATTCAATCATTGAGCGAAGAAGCCCTAATGATTCTTGGTTACCAGTCACTTGTACAATAAATATCCTTTTCGAGCAAAGAAGCCCGCACAATTCTTTAATTTCTTAGTCCTCTGAGTCATGGTTGTTGGACAAATAAACCCATACAACTGAGCCTCGATTTGTTTTGAAATCACAAGTATTCAAATTAAAATAGGTTGTAAAAGTCTCTGAAGAGAAATGTTATCAAATTCCTTTTGAAAATGTTTATTGAGACAAAAGTCCGAATGCTTGATTGTAGGTCATTCCACAGTTTCGGACCAACAACTCCGAAACTCCTGTCCATGAAAGTTTTTCTCTTTGTGCGTTTCACATCATAACATCCGTCATACGAGACGGTAGATCGTAGGTTACGTGCTGGTACTTTTTTTAAAGTTCTGTAAGGTATTTTGGCGCGTGACCAACAGAACAATTATACATGAAGTTCAGTAATTTGAATGTAATCCTAGCCTTTTCTGGTAGCCAGTGTAGTTCATACAAGGCATCTTTTGAAATGTCATATTTCTGTCGGCCGAGTACCAATTTGGCACACTTTTTTTGGATGCGTTGCATTTTGTTTATTTCGCATTGAGCTGTTCCATACAAGATGAGATTACAATAATCCAGATGGGATATTACCAAAGAAAAACGAGTATTTCTGTTGCTTCTTTTGTTAAGTATTTCCTTATGTTTTTGTTTTTAAGGTAGTTGTACATGGCTGTACGGCACTTAGCTTTGATGTGTTCTTTAAAATTTAGTGTTTTGTCTAAATATGCCCCCAAATGCCGTATGCATTTTTCTGCTTTAACAGTGTCACCAGCAATATCAATTTCTTTGGATTTAGACATTTATTTAATTGGGGTCTACTACCGAACATGATGAATTCCGTTTTTGATGCGTTCATTTTCAGTTTATTCTCGTTCATCCAGTTGTTAATAACGAGTGCACAACTTTCAAGTTCTTGAATGGCAGTTCTTTCAACAGAAGAAGATGTAGGTTTGAATCGCTTGTTGGCGGTGTGGTCGTCTGCAAAACCGTAGACTGTGATGGAGGGAGGAACGACATCAAACAGTGTTCCAGCGTACGTCAGGTAGAGCCATGGACCAAGACAACTACCCTGGGTGACACTACACTCCAAAGAACGTGCCGCCGATAAAGCTGAATTAACACTTGTGCGACAGCTTCTTGGACGAAGATACGAGTCTATCCAGTTTAGTGCCGTGCCACATGCACCGTATTGTTTTTGCAACACGTCTAGTAGAATGTCATGATCGACTATATTGAAGGCAGCACTCAAATCAATGGCGATAAGTGCTGTAACCTCTTGTTCCTCCATACCTTCGAGTAAATCATTGACTAGTCTAAGTAAAGCAGATTCACAAGAATGGAATTGTCTGTAGGCTGACTGATTTTTTGGAGGGAGATTGTTTTCATTTACGTGTATATTGAGTCTAAACAGAGCAGCCTTTTCAATCACTTTCGATAGAAATGATAAGTTGCTCACTGGTCTATAGTTGGCATAACTCAGGTCTAGTCCAATTTTCTTGAGAAGTGGTCTTACAAGTGCCTGTTTAAATTTTGAAAGAAAAACTCCGTGACTCAGAGAGAGATTAACGAATTTTGTCACGAACGGTAGTAACTCGTTTAAAAATTATTTTAGTACTCTTGTCTAATTTTATCCAGGAATTGATCGGCAAAATTTTCAGCTATCGCGGTGTCGCTTTCACCTTTCGGCATAGGGTTATCAGTGTTTTTCCTGTTAATTCTGATACAAACTTGTAGAGTTTTTATAATCTCCGTGAAAATTAATTACTTTTTGACTAAGCAACGTTGCTTCTCTGCATTCAACTCGAAAGTGTATTTATTTCTGGCCTTTTTGAAAAGTTTATATTGGTCTGGTTGTTTTATTTTCTCCACATGCGTTCCAGTTTGCGTGTTTTGCGTTTTAGTTCAAGAATGTTTTCATTAAACCATAGTTTTGGTGCACGACAAATATTGTTTTTCTCATTGTAAGGAGCGTGTTTATCAAGAATTCTACAGATTTTATCTTCAAATTGCTCTGCAAAAGTATCTCTTAACTTCTATGTCGCTTCACATGTAACCTTCATATATGGTATGCATATGTATATGGACAAGGCCTTTCCATATGCACACACATTTTGACCCCTTTGACCTTGACCTTAGGGTCTTCGTTTAGGTTTCGAACTCTGCGTTTAGGTTTCGAAAAATGCTCATAACTTCTATGTCTCTTTAGATGTAACCTTCATATTTGGTATGCATGTGTATATGAACAAGGCCTTTCAATTCCATACGCACAACATTTTTGACCCATTTGACCTTAAACTTAGGGTCCGCGTTTAGGTTTCGAAATCTGCGTTTAGGTTTCGAAAAATGCTCATATAACTTCCATCAAAGCGTTTTTCGGGGGCATATGTCATCCTATGGAGACAGCTCTTGTTTCTTATGATATCTTAGCTGAATTAAAAATGGTTCCGGTGTTGCGAAGTTTTCCTTAAATGGCTATAGTAAAACCTTGTCAACTACCTAAACGTAACATGTATAGTAGAATTATCACAAAATTTTGTCAAATCATTTGTTTTTATTTGATCTTCGCTTATTATAAAACGACTGAATTCGAAAAATATTCCGGTTCCTTAAAAATTGCCTATAGGCTATAGTAAACCCTGAACGATCTAGAAGTCACATTATTTAATTATTTTACAGTCGAATTTCCACGATACTTTGACATAATTTATTTGTTCTAACTATATATTGGCTAGATTTAGAAAATGGCTCCAGTTCCTTGGGAAAAAAACAAGTTCCCCAGAGGGCGCAGTTTTTCTAATGTGGCTAAAGTAAAACCTTGTTTATGCTCTAATGGCCATCTCTATGGTCCGATCTTCATGAAACTTTGTCAGAACATATGTCACAATGAAATATTGGCCTAGATCGAAACTGGGTCATGTGAGCTAAAATAGGTTACCTTCTCAAATAAAAAGCAGTAAGAAGTAACCTACATTTGTTAAAGATCAAAATTTACAGCTCATAACGTAGTTTCATTAATGGCCCTCTTGTTTATATATCTTTGGTGCTTTTGATTTGGTGCTGGTAGACATGCTTCATGTTTCAGTGAATAACCGTTAACCCAATTTCGTGCATAATTAAGACAAGGGACAAAATTGTCACAAAACCAGGATTTCAGTTGAAAAAAAGTCTGATAAAGGGAGACAATTCAAAATGTGTATTGTTAACCCCCTTGTGTAAAATTGACATTGATTTCAATAAGAGAAAAAAATCTGATAAAGAGAGACACCTCAAAATCAAAATGTGCATTGTTACTGATTGTTCATAGTTACATAGTTGTTTCAAAATCTATTTTAGTTGTGGCGACCTTGACCTTGGAGATATTAACGTAATTCTTTTGCGCGACACACCGTCCCATAATGGTGAACAAATGTGCCAAATGATTTTAAAATTTGACAATGAACGACAAAGTTATGGCCCGGACAAGCTCATTTATGGCCATTGTTGACCTTCAAACTCATATTGTGACCTTGACCTTGGAGATATCGACGTAATTCTTTCGCGCGACACACCGTCTAATGATGGTGAACAAATGTGCCAAATGATTTTAGAATCTGACATTGAACGACAAAGTTATGGTCCGGATAAGCTCATTTATGGCCATTTTTGACCTTCAAACTCAAATTGTGACCTTGACATTGGAGATATCGACGTAATTCTTTCGCGCGACACACCGTCTAATGATGGTGAACAAATGTGCTAAATGATTTTAAAATCTGACAATGAACGACAAAGGTATGGCCCGGACAAGCTTGTTCCGCCCAAAGCCCGCCCGCCAGCCGACATCGCCAATTTAATAACCAGTTTTTTCCTTCGGAAAACCTGGTTAAAAATGTATATATATATATATATATATATATATATATATATATATATGAAATAACATGCCTTGTGCTAGCACTAACCCAGAGACATTGTATTCACCGATTAAGGAAATAGAATGTTCAGTGCTTTAAAACAAAGTATCAGGCAAATGATTTGCAATCAACCTAGCCCGAATGCACTGATGCCTATTAAGAGACATGGTTTCACAAGTGTATGTGATGATAATGGAAACAATTTATGTCAATCTTTGTTTTGTCAGTTTTGTCATTTGACATTTAGTTCACTGCATGTAAATTATGCAAAACAATGGATTGAATCAACATTTTTCATCACAAATAATAGTTAAAGAATGACACAGGATGAAATTATCCAGTGAACCTGGAGCACGTGAACGAGGAGCACAGGGACACTATTTGATACCATTCACTAGTAGTAGTGACTACAAATCCTGTACATTACACCAAAAGTGTTCATATATGTTTCCAAATGTAATACTGAAATGCGTACATCACACATTCAATAACTGAAATAATAGATGCAAGTGAATGTTTTATATATTTATTTCTTTTTCAGTTTTATCTGGGAGTTTTTAACAAGTAATAGAAAAGGGTTGATGAGCACATGCTAGAAGCAATAGGCACTGAACACATACTACATATACTCATGATTTGGAAGCAGAGAGCAATCCTAAACACAATACTTCATAAGCTTCATATAGTAACAACCTGAAAGTGTAAATAATAAGTTAATAACATATATCAAATACAGAGCAGCTATTGTGTACAAAGCAAACAACGTTCAATAATGCTATATAAATAACCTTCAATGCACCTCATGCCAATTGTTTAAAAAGGTTTAGTATATTGTTGCAGCAGTTTTTTTTAATCCAATTACCATTTAAAGAATGACATTTAAAAATCTCATTAAAAAGATGTCATTCAATACGCAAAGAAAATAATTGAAATATACGAAATAATGACACCCCAAGTCTACCTTCAATAACACAGTTTAGCAAAATAGCATTTAAAAACATAATATTGTGTAATTTACAAATGCATTTTGTAGCAGTTCAATCAATTTAGAATCATTGAGGTATATGTAATACCATGAAATTCGTCTCTTTTTCTGCATGTCTAGACTAAATTTATTTTAAATCTTAATCAACATTTTAACACTTGCCAGGATTTTATCTATTAAATATGGCCTTTCTTTAAAAATAAAGGCCATTCAATTAAGTGATCAGCCTTATACTGAGTTTCCGACCAATAAAAGCCTGTTATATGATGCTATTTTAGCAACCATACTATTATGGGTAGAACCTTAATTTTTTTAGGGTGACATACACCGTTTCTGCCCCTTCCCAAACCAATCCTAATTCACCAGTTTTTCCTGCGAAATTCTCCACATTATCTCAAGAAAATAAATATTTTCACTCGAAAACGTTTTCCTTGTGAATTAAAATGGAATAGATACATAAACCAACAAATATCTTGTATATTACCTGACAAGGAAAATCTACCTGTTAGTACTTAATTAATATTAAACCATTTAGTACTTTAGTAATGTTAAACCATCAAACTTGTTGTTTTTTTTCTTCCAAATAGCATGATGTGGTTGTGAACCGTATCTTAACCCTTTCCCTCTCAGAAGCAAAGTGAAAATGGCTATGTGCAAACAGCATAAAACCAGAACATCCTGCGAGTAACTCGCAGTCCTTTCAAGTTTAATGCTGTTTGCTACTTATCAATATCTTAGGATTGGAAATGAAGCCTTTCAAACTTGAATATATTAATTAAGAAAGAACTTAAATTTAATTTGATTTTTTTAAGGACTTCAAATGCGTCAAAGTGCATGTTTGAGTGGAAAAGGGTTAATGACTCTTTGTACATACCAATAGAATACATGTAAATAACAGCAAGAAAATAATCAGCAAAGAGGTACATTTCAAAAAGTTTCTAACAAACATCTGTCAGGCAAGCTCCCATGAAAACAGAGGGGCACTCAGAAGACAAGGGTTTCTACTTGACAGTCTACTCTGTAAAGCGGCATTCATACGACTCAGGATGGCAGCCCTCATACAGCTTCATCAGTGGGTTATCCAGGTCACCTCTGTTGTCATGTTCTGACAGTGGTTCCGAGCCTGAAGGGGCCCCTGACTCCTTCACGCACGCACATCTTGGATCTGTCTTGCCAGGCTGGAAATACTGGCGGGGATAGCCAGCCCATGACCTCTGGACACCACCACTGTGATAAATATGTCCAATAGACATATAATTCATATAGTCTCTCATTACAGGTAATATGTTCAATTATTCTGTCATTCGTAACATTTATAAATAATAACTATAAAATGTTATAATATTTTATTGTGATATTTTTCCAATATAGTGTTGTTAGAAATGCATAGTTGCTTTAGGTAGACATATAAATTAAGTGTAGATTTTAAAATCAATAAAATTTTAACATTACTTCCAAAATTTGAAACAAATTATAGATCATAATTTTTCATACAATTAAAATATAAACTAATGAATTCAAGCAAGGTCATATTAATAACAACAGTGTAACAGTGTAATACAATATGCTATATTGTAAACCATGGTAAGAATAAGCACAAAGCTCACAATAAATAAATTGTTAAAGGGGCCTTTTCACGTTTTGGTAAATTGACAAAATTGAAAAGAGTTGTTTCATATTCGCACATTTTCGTTTTAGTTATGATATTTGTGAGGAAACCATAATACTGAACATTTACAATGCTCTAAAATAGCCTTTATAATACTTTATATGCATCTTTTGACGATTAAAAAACCTGAAAATTATTAAGCGTTTCAACGCGAAACGATTGAATAATTTGGAGGGTTCTGTTGTTGTCGTTATATTTTGTGAAACTACGAAGATCGCTTATATCAAGTAAAAAAATACATCTTTTATTGTATAAGGAACGATGGCCGAGCGGTCTAATGCGTAGACTTTTTACTCCAGGACTCCAGGGGTCAGTGGTTCCAGTCCTGCTGAGGGTTACCTTTTTCTTCATTTTTTTAAATTGTATTCTTGATTTTTTACTGGATCTTTTTAGATCCAATGTTTACATTTATCTATATAAAGCGTTTAATGACAAACTTCAAAACATGCCAAAATCTGTGAAAAGGCCCCTTTAATGATAACTTCTCATACTAAACATGATAATGTATTTTTTACAGTATTAAACTGATGAAATTCACCTTAATGTGGAGCACCATATTCTTCTGCCTTGACCTTGCTTATACTCAAAATTGCAAGGTGGATATCGCCTCATGTCATCTTCATCGGATGATTTAGCACTTTTAGCTTCGTTCAAACGTCTTTGAAAATCTTTCAAGGCCGCGGTCTCTTGGCCTGCTTCATCATAGAAATGTCCAACTAATCGACCTTTGAAATAAAGACAACTTACAATTAACCAAATTTATCTTTGATCCACTGGAGTAACCATGTAGAAATGTTGAAATGATATAAAATCATAATATGCATATTAATAATCATTGCAAAACAAGGTCTCAACCTTACGTAAAATAATTATATATTTTGATACTTGATAAAAAGTAAATTCTTTATTTAAAATCATTTAAATAAATGACCTGTTCAAGGAAAGGATGCTGAGAGGGATGCTATTTGAAAATAGGTATTATGCCATATGCAGCCATCATAATTCCAGCCCAGCTTCCCCATCAGCTTTGTCTGGTAAGGAGAGACCAGTCAAATAATGAGACCACTTAACCCTGTGTGACTTTATAGCGGACAGGCTAGTCCCTGACAAGGCTGCGCAATTGTGCACAATGGCGTTGAGTTATTCTAGCCTAATATGGTTAAATATCCATTTTCACATCACGCAGCTCCTATATTGTCAAAGTTAAACCTCCACTGGTTCGGCATGGTTTTGTATACCCACTTTAATATGTTTTCTTGAAAAGTTACTTTGGGAACTACGTGTACATTATTAGTGTCTTTTTATTACATATGCCAATCTTTTATGTGATTTTCATTTTTATGGCTTTACATGTTGGTAATGTTTTCTTTAAGCATTCACTACCTATAAATGTGTATTGCTTTTTGTAAAAGTTGTTCCATTCCACAATCCCAAGTAAATCTGCATGAGAAAGGCCACTTGTGTCTTCGACTAAACCTTCTGCAGTAAATTTACCAGAAACATAGGCTCTAGTTCCATCTTTACCTGAAAGAAAACAATTGCCCTATTACAAGGAAGTAAACAGGGATCTGTTAATGAAACACAATTTTCTGAAGTAAAATAAAACATACATGTACATAAATCTAAACTGTGTACATGGACCATTGAAAGATCATACTGACAGGACAATAATATAGAATTTTTTTTTTTTAACCAAATAAAATATATTGCATGACCATATATATCATGAGTGTTAAATAAACACTCATAATTAAAAAAAAAAAATATGCTTTGCATATAAGGCTTTTATTGATTTTAAACAAATGTGTGAATATTTAAATATTTTTTTACATGGTCAATTCATGCCAAGAATATTTCTAACGTGTCTTATGTGATGAAAACTTTGTTCAAAAACTATATTGATGTTTAAAAACCACTGGGATCAATAACATTTGTTAAAATGGTGAGATATCACAGCACTGATATGGCCAAACCACTTTCAGTTCTGATGGGGCTGCACTCAATGGAAGCATCTTGGCAGCTGCATAATTGATTGAGATGAAGATGCAGATGTAAAACTTCTTAGTGTCACTTTTGATTTCATTTTAAATTTCAGTCCACCATTTCCAATATATGTAAGATAGCAGCATGTCAGCTGAATGTAATGAAAGGGTCACGGGGAAGGAACAGACATTAATGTGCTTGGCAGATTAATGATGTATTATTAATTTATTATGTTAAACTGCTGCCTATCAACATGTTTTTTTACCTACTACCAGCTACAAAGAAAAATAAAATAAAAAATTAACATTTTATTTATCATCTCTTATGAAACTCTCCCTCACAAGTCCGCCATTTGCACACCCTTGCTCTCAAGGTTTTCAAAGCAATAGTTTTACATTAAATGGGACCATCTTATCTTTATGATTATATAACAATGTGAATCTCTACGAATGACTTTACTTACAGCCACAAAGCTGGGTATAAACCAACACCTTTAACAGAGAGCTATGCAAGAATTTGTTTAGATACCATGCAGCTCAGACAGCTAGATTGTTGAAAACGATTTAGGACAGAGATAATCTTATTGCCAGTTAGCCTCCTGATAAAATGTTGAGACCGACTGTAAATTCTTTTCTTGATCTGTCGATTGCAGGCGACTCTATCAGACTAGCAACATGATTATCAACTTAAACACCATATAAGCTTATGTGATTATATGCTTTTTTTTAGCACACAAAGACTACTAATGATTCCTCTGCTGTACATTTGAGTCGCGTTCTGAGAAAACTGGGCATAATGCATGCAATACGCACAGGCTAATCAGGGACAACTTTTTACGCTTTTATGACATTTTTTGTTTAATGAAGTCTCTACTTAGCAAAAATCCAATTTAGGCGGACAGTGTCACTTTACGCACATGCATTACGCCCAGTTTTCTCAGAACGCTACTAATTTGTTTTTGATTGTTTTTGTCCCCCTCTGCTGACGAGCTGCTTTATGAATAATTTGTATTTACTTTTTAGTTGCTTTGGCTGCTTTATCATGGATGCAAATCTTTTTGTTTTTTTGCTTCTTTTTATTGGGATGTGCTCATGCTAAGTAACACATTTTTGCCATGTTTTAAATAAGACTAAGTCACTGATCTCCTTACTGCACGGGTCGTTTGCAATACTTTATAATTACCTGCTGGATGGGGCATGTATATATATAATGTTTTCTATTATTGTATATGCTTTTAAGTGTTATGTAAATGTTTTTTCTGTGTGACTGTTATAATAACTAAATATTATTTGTCATGGCTAAATTTTATCTAAATACTGGTCCATATTATTAAAATATATAAAATGTACCATAAGGAGGTATGTCAACAACCTGCAAAAAAATGGTAACCACCGCCTTCTCCATAGTGTTTGTTTCCAGACGTAACATCAAACACATCACCCAGAATTGCTAAATAAACTGGAGACCCATCTTGCCCACTAAACTTTTCAAGCTCATTTTTGGTAAATAAACGGCCACTTAAAATGCCAGACTCAAACTTGACGAATGGGAAAAGTGAAAGGACTAAACTCCTCCAGTCTTTAAAACTATCCAAAGAAAGTATATATGAAAATATAAGCATAAAAAGCGAGATAGATACAAACAGTTTCACAATCATGTTTACTTTCGCGATGGGACCGTGGCAGGGGTCAATGAATAAGTAACTCAAACGGGCAAACGTCAGTTTAGCGATATTTGATTAGATTTTTTTTATTTCTCTGAAAAGTGTTTAATTCTCAGTGTGTTACTTAGATCTATTGTTTCCCAATCAATATGTTTGGTTGGTTGATTCCCTTTGAAAACAACAACAACAACAACAACAATACCATTCGTTTTCGCTAAATAATTCTTTTTGAAACATATTTACAAACGAAGATGAATGGAGGAAACAAATATGCTATCCACGAATAGTTCACTTCTATTACTTTTAGTAGTATGTTAAGTATGTTATGTCTTTAAATAGTCAGCAGGCTATAGCTACTGTATCACCAAAATGATACAATATTTCGGATTTTGATTTCGGACAGTTTATCAGTACAGTTTTGGGTTGTGGTTTTAGGGGCATTTTAGGTTGTCTGGTAATATCCTACATAAAAAATCATCATATTTGGACTTACTGCTTGTTAAATATAATGAAAGTCAGGATGAAAATACTTTAATACTGTTTGAACTAGCCTAATTAATAATTTTAAATACTCCAAGTACCATGCATGTACTTAAGAAGTGTTACAGGTACCAAAAGAAACATTTGATTTAGTGCTGTAATGCAAATCCTTGATAAAATAGCACAAGCTTAAATCATGGTGCCTAGAACTACAAGGTTATAAGGTCAGTTGTTTTTTGTTTTCTAGGTTCTTCATCAGACAGTTGGGAAACAATTTACGGAAGGATCTGTCTCCGATACACACAATAGCAAACCGTCGATAAGAAACAATGATCCATACACCACTGTCATATCACAAAATAATTCAGGTTCATTTGATTTACAGAGCTTGGAAGACCTTATTGAAACATGTTTGATAAATGGAACAAAATCACATAAAAGATGTTACTATCTGCGCAAATACATCTGGAAAAGGGATAGATTTTTATCAAAATGGAAGCTATCTAACCATGTTCAGAGAAACTTTAAAAAAAGAAAACTTTTAACAGTGATTTCAGAAAATACTTCTAGTGTTGAAATCAAGGATATTTCAATTGCTGGAATCAATCAGACCAGCAAGAAAGAATCATTTCAAACTGATGAAGAATACACACACTTTATAAAGGTTGTAAACAATCATTTGTAAGTATTGATACTACTACCTTGTTTATTATTATGGTCAGTATATTATTATTAACCATTTTGATATACTATAACAAGAACTCTGCTTTTCAGATGTGCAGCCTGACTGGGCATAACTGAAGTTGTGCAGACACAATCTTAAAGGGGCCTTTTCACAGATTTTGGCATTTATTAGATTGTCATTAATGCTTTAAATTGATAAATGAAAACATTGGAACAAAACAGCTCCAGTGAAAAAAACAACAAGGAAAACTAGAAATGGCGCGGCAGAGGCCAACGCGTATCCCCATGCCGCATGTTTGACACAGGGGCGCCCCACGGTCGGGTAATGGGGCCATGCATAGTTGAGATTGACCGTATTGTCATAAGAGATGTTCCGTATAAATTTGAAGTAATTCAATGTTGAAATGAAGAAGTTAATGTAAAATAACCTTAAAAATGAGTGAAAATCTATACCTTAATTTCTCCTCCTCATTCTGCTCTCTTTACAAATCTAATAATGAATCAACTTCACTATAGTCAATTATGTACATGTCATCCTAATTGGAATGACTTATGAGATGGCTGAACATGCTCTCTTATAGCCAATCTTCTTGCTCCTGTTTTGGAAAAGTTATGTTTTGAGGTAAAATGGTTGACTAAATAGTAGCGTCTCAGAAATTTTCTATCGCAATCTTGTACACAACAATGTTCATCTTGCTTTAAATTGTTTCTCACATTTTTCCCATTTGAACATTTTGACAGATTTTCAGTAATGAGTCTAAAATTTTAATTGCACAAATTGAACGTTTCAGCCCTTTTATAGATTCTTGAGACTCTATTCCATGAATTTCTCATGCTTTTTATGCTTGACTGCATTCTATCTCTTCTCTCATATACAGGTGTCCCTTTGCGCCATTTTCTTATAATCCCTGGTGTAAACATTAGACGGATGAGCTAAACCATTTCACAGATGAGTTAACTCAAACACCTGAATACTTTATAATACATCTGCGCATCTTCTGTGTACTCTATGCGCCACTTTGATTTATTTATTTTTTTTATATCATTTAGCAGGTTATTTACTTACCTCCCTTTAAAGCTTATTACTTCCCTTGGATTTTTTTTTGACCTTTGACCTTGAAGGATGACCTTGACCTTAACCTTTAACCACTCAAAATGTGCAACTCCATGAGATACACATGCATGCCAAATATCAAGTTGCTATCATCAATATTGCAAAAGTTATGGCCAATGCACCATACCGGGGGCATAACAATAAGTGAAAATCTCTGACCCAGCCCCACCGAAACCCCAAAACTTTTGACCCAGGGGTCAGATCAAAATTTGGAATAGTGCAGGGTCACAAATATGCTCATAGCTACCATGTGTGTAAATTTCAAGGTTCTAGTGCTTAAAGTGTAGGAGGAGATAGTGGCTAGGACGGACAGACGGACGGCAGAGATAACCACAATATCCCCACGCTATTCAAACAGCGTGGGGATAATAATTAAAGTAAGATAAAAAAATAAACCTTAATTGGGCTCGAACCACTAACCCTTGGAGTAAAAGTCAACTACTTTAATCACTTGCCCATCCATGCTCACATTCAATTGTTTCATGTTTTTAACGCTCTAATAATTTTCAGGTTCTTATATCATCAAATGATGCATTTAATGGATACTTTATAGCATAGTAAAGGTTCAGTGTAACTGTTTCCTTTCAAATATCATTACTTCAACGTAAATTTGCAATTCTGAAATATTTTTGTCTATTTTGTCAATTTTATACCAAAACATAAAAAGGTCCCTTTAAAAATCTTCTCTACTTACAAACACTTCTGTATAGTTTCATAATGATTGTTTAAATAAAAGTCAAATTGAAGAAGTAATTGCTGAAAGTAAGTCTTATTTTGCCTTGAAACAAATTTAAAAATGACAACAAACCATGATTTAATTACTGCTAAATTATATGTGTAGTAATCATGACATTTTAGATTTTTGTTTTGTGTACCTGTTATAAGTCAAATCTGAATATTATGTCACAGCATATCACAATATTTATGTATCTTTATTTTTCAGTTCCTTAGATCCACAGCGAGCTCTACTTTCATTAATTTTTCTTATGGGATTTGTAATGGTTACAGTAAAAGTTTGCAAAATGAAAGTCACAAGTCAATTCATGGAATGGCCTCATGATTATCAAAACGATGTGCATTACATGGAAATTTATGGTTTGTATGAGTTGTCTATTTTCGCTCACGAAGGTGGGCATTTAATAATTTCACCTTCTGTCCTTCCATCTAACCTTCTGTTTGTTCAGCTTGCTTTGCAGAGAATAACTTTGGAAGTACTGAAGAGATTGAAATGAAAATTCATATAGTTATAAAGCGCTTTTAGGGGTAGAAACACATACCAGAACCATAGAAATATGTACAGGTTTAATTACCTTGCATCTTCTATCTTGTGCGAAGCACACCTCCCTTAGTATTGTGGATATGTAGATGAAGTGTAGGTTACAAGAACCACAACTTTCTTAACAGTATGTCAGTTGATTCTTTGCTGATTTTGTATTGTCTGTTTCTTGAGATGAGCATAACTCTGATGTATTGAAGATATTCAGAAAATAGATGGCTTTAAGAAAAAATGCAAAGTACAGGTACCGCAATTCTCTGAAACTTTTGGAAAGCAAAACTCGAAACAAATTAAATAGATTAAAATAAAGACTTCAATGACAAGTTTTTATAAAGGATTTGAGAGAGAGAAAAAGCAGAGTAAAAGAACTCATATTTCACTATTTACAGAATGTTGCCATTTGTTTTCGTTTTTCCATCTCTCTATAATTCTAGGTGAAACGAAGATATTTAGATATCTACAAAGAGCATTATTGATAAGTGCAGAATTAAAAAACTATAACTCTCTGCAGTGTTTTTAACCAGGTTATCTGAAGGAAAAAACTGGTTATTAGATAGGCAAATGTTGGCTGGCGGGCTGGCTGGCGAGCGGAACAAGCTTTTCCGGGCCATAACTTTGTCGTTCATTGTGAGATATTAAAATCATTTGGCACATTTGTTCACCATCATTAGACGGTGTGTCGTGCGAAAGAATTACGTTGATATCTCCAAGGTCAAGGTCACACTTTGAGTTCAAAGGTCAAAAATGGCCATACATGAGCTTGTCCGGGCCATAACTATGTCATTCATTGTGAGATTTTAAAATCATTTGGCACATTTATTCACTATCATTCGACGGTGTGTCGGGCAAAAAAATTACGTCAAGGTCGGCATGACTAGAAATTGATTGATTTTGAAACAAGGGGGGTAACTTTGAACAATCAGTATCAATGCACATTTTGAGTTGGTCTCCCTTTATCAGACTTTTTTTATGTCCCCCCCCCCACACACACAATAGTGGGGGACATATTGTTTTTGCCCTGTCTGTTGGTTTGTTGCTTTGTGTGTTTGCGTCAAACTTTAACATTTGCCAGAACTTTTGCAATATTGAAGATAGTAACTTCATAATTTGGCATGCATGTGTATCACATGGAGCTGCACATTTTGAGTCGTGAAAGGTTAAGGTCAAGGTCATCCTTCAAGGTCAAATATATGGGTCAAAATCGCTCATTTAATGCACACTTTTTCATTATTGAAGCTAGCAACTTGATATTTGGAATGCATGTGTATCTCATGGAGCTGCACATTTTGAGTGGTGAAAGGTCATGGTCAAGGTCATCCTTCAAGGTCAAAGGTCAAATATATGGGGACATAGTGTTTCACAAACACATCATGTTTCAAATTGAAATCAAGGTCGCCACGAGTAAAAATAGCTTGAATCTTACTTGAGGGGGGGGGGGGGGGGGGAACAATGCACATTTTGAATTGTCTCCCTTTATCAGACTTTAAAAATAAATGGAAACCTGGTTTTGTGACAGTTTTGTCCCTTGTTGCTTGTTATTGCACTGAACGCTTGTGCTGAGCCCAGTGACATAATATAAAAGTGGCGTGCACTGAAACTTCATTGAGCTATGCAAATGAACCTCGTGCTGAGTCCAGTGACATAATATAAAAGTGGCGTGCACTGAAACTTCATTGAGCTATGCAAATGGAACCTCTTTGAGACAAAGTACATGAGGCATAACTAGTTCTCTTTGTTTAATTTTGTTGTGCAAATCATAACTTTTAAGTTGAAACATTTATTTTAATGAACTTTCCCGAATCAAAAGAGGTCATAAAGATTTCTCCTTTTCAATTTATAAATTAAATTATACAACTTGTCTTTTATCCACCTTTGAAGGTCAATATCATGCTTTGGGTTAGAATAATACTTTAGAGGCATCAGGCACATACAGTTACAGCACTTGTTCCTTTCCAATGGATGCACTGATTTTTAATTGACAAAGTATTGTTTCTAAAGACTGTTTTACATGTATAGATATTTCATCAATTTGAATGTGTGTCTGTGTGATAATTTTTCTTTTCATAAAATGTGTGAAAATTGACCCCAACCACTTAATCAGGTTGTTACCTGTTACTTATCTCCCACCATAGGTGTTAGGCGGAGGTAGTTTTGGCCATGTCCGTACGTTCTAATGTCAATCCAGAACACTTTTGTGTCCGTAGCCATATCTCAGGACTGCTTGGGCTCAGTGCTTGGTTTGAGTGCATATAGAGATAAAAGGATGATGCATGTCAAATGTTGTTTCAATCCATTTGTAAATAAGGAGTTATGGTCCGTATCGACTTGAAAATAAACACACCTTTTTGTTTGGAGCTGTTTGGAACATGTTGGAACTGCCTGGACTGATTTCATTGAAACTTGGTACATGTATGAGTGTTTATATGAATAAGAGGATGATGCACATCAAATTGAAATGCAATGTGTCTATATCATAATTACAGCCCTTTTTCACTTGAAAATACTCTTTATATAGGATGTTTCCTGTCTTGAGATGTATTTTCAATAAATTATAATATATGAGCCAACTTCATGATAATTACCACAGTTGTTCTCAATTATCTGGGACTGAGTCTCATGTAAAACCCATAACCCCTGAGGAAGGGTCAAGGTCACAAATTTGATGTTTTATTTATGATTAAGTCAATACTACACTATGCATACCGGGATTCTGTAATAACTTTCTACAATTGTTCTCCTTTATTTAGCTGTGTGTCACATGTAAGACTTGGGTCTCTAGGGTTGAGTTCAAGGTCACACACTGAGGTTAAATGTTTGTGTTTTTTAAATTAAAAATGCCTTATTTTGTTAGGATTCTACAATACATCAAGGGATTTTTAAATGCCCTGATGTAATTGTTCATCATTATCATTATTTAGTGAGGTACATGTACATTACAGAACTAGGACCTTATGGCCCAGGAAAAGGTCATGTACATATGAAACTTTGCCACTATGTTCATTTACATAGTTGATATAAAACGGTCAATTTTATTTTCAGATATCATAAGAATGAAAAAAGAATATTTACCAAAGGCAATATTGAACTGGAACAGAAAAGTTAGGAGAAAATTACAGAAAGAGAGAAATGTAAGAACTGAAACTTGCATTGCAGTGTCCTCTAATGAATCTGATAAAGAAAGGTTGATTCAACCCAGAGTTTATGATTTTTGAAAATTATACGCAAAACAAATTTCATTAAAAAAATATTCTATTATTTATGTAAATATGGTTATAACAGTAGCTTTTTAAGTTTTAATTATTCAAAACTTTGTATTACTTACATGCTTATATTGAACTGTTAATGTCATGTTTTGTTACAATGAAAGAAACATACAGGGTAAGTTGAAGTGACTTATACTGTCAGATTTGATTTTTGAATAATTGTGATATACAACAAGTATGAAGAGTGGTTAGAAATGTATGTTTTTTACCACCCAATCTTTGATGTACAATTATGTTGTCACATTAGAAGAATAACACACCTTTTAGGATGCCCAGGATTATATTAAGCTTGGATGTTTGATCTTTTAAATCAAATATTTTCTTCACAAAATTAATTGAAAGAGAACTGACAGTGTTTAAGAAATCAGCATTTAGGGAGTTCGAGAGAACTTTTCACGTATTTGAAATTTGTCATAAAATGCTTTAAATTTGATTAATGTAAACACGGGAACTTAATAGCTTTAGGTAAAAAAAAAACAAGAATAAAATTACAGACAGAAAATAAGTAACCCGTAACTGGGCTCGAACCACTGACTCTTGGTGTTAAAGTCAAGCACTGAAACTACTTGGCAATTCCTGCGTATAGTATAATTGGAGAATTGTGTTCATTACATTGCAATTCCTGCTTATAGTATAATTGGAGAATTGTGTTCATAACATGAAACTACTTGGCAATTCCTGCTTATAGTATAATTGGAGAATTGTGTACATTACATGAAACTTGGTCAGAACATTTTTTCTACTGATATTTTGGGCTGCACAAAATCTCAGATGAGCAACTTTTGGCTCACTTGTTCAATATAAACTAACTGTCATATAATTAAACAGGACTTGTTCCCTGATTGTGAGTGGGGGATTTTTCAAGTGTGTTAGTAAATGCCATTCTTTGTTTGCATAAAGGTACTTAACAGCTCCATAAGAATGACAAAATAATATCTAAGAAATAACAACAGTAAAATCCTAGCTGGACTAGGACCAGTGTCCTTTGAATTAAAAGGCTTTGGCCTATACCAATCGAGCAGCCAGACTGTCATATAAAGAAGCCTTTATATAAAAATGTTAGAAAATTATCATTCTCAACAATCTAAGTTTCATTTAGACACAAATATTTATTTTCAGTTATTTTACAGGATTTACTGGTAACTGGAACAAAGGTTGTGTATACATTACATGTTGCTCTTCTTCAAAGTAAGAGTGAACAGTTGTTTTGCCATTTCAGTATAATCATTTTTAGTTTGTGTTAAAACAGATGACATTTTAGATAGTTCTTTACTTTTTTGTGGGACTCCGTTAGTTATAAAATAAAATGCTAAAATTGTATCAATATTGTTGGTTTTTCACAAGCATGTCCATTTTGTTCAATCAATGCCCATAAATTATTTCTTTAAGTATATTGCTAGTAAAATGAAGAAAATTGATTCTATGCCTGACAGTGCCTTAGGAAATACTTTTATCACATATGTGGTCAGGTTATATGATCTCACTTTTATACTATTAACAGGAGCTTGACTTGGTAAAACAAGATGCTAGTCAGAAAATTTTCACAAATACCTGGGCACTTTGAATTCTGTGAAAATCAAAAAAAAGGCATGCAAGGCGTTACACTTATAAAACGTTCAATTTAACAAGGGCTGTTTGTAAAACATGCATGCCCCCCATATAGGCTGTCAGTTGTAGTGGCAGCCATTATGTGAAAACGTTTTCTATCACTGTGACATTGACCTTTGACCTAGTGACCTGAAAATCAATAGGGGTCATCTGCCAGTTATGATCAATGTACCTATGAAGTTTCATGATCCTAAGCCTTATTATTCTTGAGTAATAATCAGGAAACCATTTTACTGTTTCGAGTCACTATGACCTTTGACCTAGTGACCTGAAAATGAACAGGGGTCATCTGCCAGTCATGATCAATGTACCTCTGAAGTTTTATGATCCTAGGCGTAAGCATTCTTAAGTTATCATCTGGAAACCATTTTACTATTTCGAGTCACTGTGACCTTGACCTTTGACCTGAAAATTAATAGGGGTCATCTGCCAGTCATGATCAAACTACCTATCAAGTTTCATGATCCTAGGCATAAGCGTACTTGAGTTATTATCCGGAAACCATTTTACTATTTCGGGTCACAGTGACCTTGACCTCTGACCTTGTGACCTGAAAATCAATAGGGGTCATCTGCGAGTCATGATAAATCTACCTATCAAGTTTCATGATCCTAGGCATAAGAATTCTTGAGTTATCATCCGGAAACCATTTTAATATTTCGGGTCACCGTGACCTTGACCTTTGACCTAGTGACCTCAAAATCAATAGGGGTCATCTGCGAGTCATGGTCAATCTACTTATCAAGTTTCATGATCCTAGGCATAAGCGTTCTTGAGTTATCATCCGGAAACCATTTTACTATTTCGGGTCACCGTGACCTTGACCTTTGACCAAGTGACCTGAAAATCAATAGGGGTCATCTGCGAGTCATGATCAATCTACCTATCAAGTTTCATGATCCTAGGCAAAAGCGTTCTTGAATTAGCATCCGGAAACCATTTTACTATTTCGGGTCACAGTGACCTTGACCTAGTGACCTCAAAATCAATAGGGGTCATCTGCGAGTCATGATCAATGTACCTATGAATATTCATGATCCTAGGCCTAAGCGTTCTTGAGTTATCATCCGGAAACCACCTGGTGGACGGACCGACAGACTGACAGACCGACCAACCGACCGACATGTGCAAAGCAATATACCCCCTCTTCTTCGAAGGGGGGCATACAAACATGGCCAGTGCCCCAGATAAGCTGCGTATCGGCGTTTTTCACCCTATTAAAATGTTTAAATACGTAAATAAATTCAATATAATGCGTATTGAAAACGCAATCAATTTGACTTTTACGCTTATTCTTTAAATTTGATGCGTACGATACGAGTCTCGATCGAAAATGCTTCGCTCAATTTCGGTAATTTTTAATTGGAATAATTATCGTACGGCGGCGAAGATTTTATTCATTAAACATTGAGCAAGCGCCTGTATGACGGAGGAGCAAAACAGTCGAAGTTATTCAAACGCTATGCGGACTAAATTTCAAAAAAAAATTAAGCGTCTGACCAAAATATTTATGACGTGCATTTGTAAAGCGTCTGAACTTTCAGTTTCTATAACGATGCGAAATAAAAAAATGTCCATGCGAGGTCGAAAGACATGCGCGATTGTTGCGCTAAATGTATGTCGATCGCAAACTTTTTCCAACCACGTACAAACAACGCAATCATTTGTGTCATCGATTTCTTAGCCACTGTGTATGCAGCAGTTGAAAGAAGCTAGTTGACATCCAAAAGCATGACGGAAAGTCCGACACCGTGATTGAAAAAAACTGTCAAAAGTGGAAAAAGTCATATCCCTGGTTAGAAATGGTTTACGTTGATAGGGCAGAAATAAAAGTTGAAATGTGCATACTGCAACCAGTCTGTGCAACAAAAGTAAAGCATACATGAGTTTGAGGTATAAATGTTAATAACATATTTCACCCTTTTTAAAAACTGAGATCACCCTATTTTTCAAAATCAACGGGTGAAAACCCTTTTACCCAAATAATTATCTGGGGCACTGCATGGCTGCCAGGGAGTGGGGCAGTTTTCTTTATATGTATATAGTGACAACATGTGAACAGTCTAGAAGACACATTTTATTCCCGATCTTCATGAAATTCGGACATATCTTGGAAGAGTTAAAAAATGGTTCAGGTCTGTTAAAAAAACATGGCCGCCAAGGGGCCATTTGCTGTTCATTCTTCATGATACTTGCTTAGAACATTTGTTCCATTGATATCTTGGGCTGCAAAGAAAAGGTCATTTCTCCTTATCTCAGGTGAGCGACTTTTGGCCTTTCAGGCCCTCTTGTTTTTTTACCTTTGACCTTAAAGGATGACCTTGACCTTGAACTTCCACCACTCAAAATGTGCAGCTCCATGAGATGCACATGCATGCCGAATATCAAGTTGTTACGTTCAATATTGCAAAAGTTATGAAGAAGGTTAAAGTTTTGGTTAAAGTTTTGAATTTTTATATTGACCTTTGACCTTGAAGGATGATGTTGACCTTGACCTTTCACCACTCAAAATGTGCAGCTCCATGAGATACACATGCATGCAAATATCAAGTTGCTACATTTATTTTTTATATTGCAAAAGTTATGAAGAAGGTTAAAGTTTTGGTTAAAGTTTTGAATTTTTATATTGACCTTTGACCTTGAAGGATGACATTGACCTTGACCTTTCACCACTCAAAATGTGCAGCTCCATGAGATACACATGCATGCCGAATATCAAGTTGCTATGTTCAATATTGCAAAAGTTATGAAGAAGGTTAAAGTTTTGGGACACATATATTTGGCCTTGAAGGATGACCTTGACATTGACCTTTCGCCACTCAAATGTGCAGCTCCATGAGATACACATGCATGCCAAATATCAAGTTGTTACGTTCAATATTGCAAAAGTTATGAAGAAGGTTAAAGTTTTGGTTAAAGTTTTGAATTTTTGTATTGACCTTTGACTTTGAAGGATGATGTTGACCTTGACCTTTCACCACTCAAAATGTGCAGCTCCATGAGATACAAATGCATGCCAAATATCAAGTTGCTACATTTATTTTTTATATTGCAAAAGTTATGAAGAAGGTTAAAGTTTTGGTTAAAGTTTTGAATTTTTATATTGACCTTTGACCTTGAAGGATGACGTTGACCTTGACCTTTCACCACTCAAAATGTACAGCTCCACGAGATACACATGCATGCCAAATATCAAGTTGCTATGTTCAATATTGCAAAAGTTATGAAGAAGGTTAAAGTTTTGGGACACATATATTTGACCTTTGACCTTGAAGGATGACCTTGACATTGACCTTTCACCACTCAAAATGTGCAGCTCCATGAGATACACATGCATGCCAAATATCAAGTTGCAACGTTCAATATTGCAAAATTTATGAAGAAGGTTAAAGTTTTGGGACACACACACTTACAATGACAGACAGGCCAAAAACAATATACCCCCGATCTTTCGATCCAGGGGCATAAAAATTCATAATTGAAAATAAAAGTGATTTCACTATTAGATATGCTAAGGTGCACTTTACAGAATTTGATGGGAGATGAAATAAATGTTACCTATACAGTTGCTAGTATTTCCTTGCTATTCACCCACTTTTACAATGCGTTTAACTTATGCTTACCTATTATAATACCTAAACTTCATAACGCCCCTTGTTTACACAGTCGTATTTCATTATTCCCTGCCTTCAGCCGTCGCCTATATACACTATTCCCTTATTCACATACCTCAACTTCAGTATTTCCTAGTTTACAAATTTAATGTTGCCATACCCTTTATCAGCTTTTTTTTATCCTTGTTAACCTACTTCAACTTCAGTCTTCAGGCATCCACCAACCTGAACAGTATTATTATTCATTGCTTACCTACCTCGACTTCAGTCTTCACTTTATCCAAGTTTACACATCTCAGCTTGACTATTCTTCTTGCTACCATTCTCAACATCTATCAGTTCTAGTTTACATACCTCAACTTCACAACCAGTATTTATTAGCTTTAAATATTCAACTTCACTATATACAATAGTTAACAAGCATCAACAATATTGCAATATTGTAATCCAAAGTCACAGCTTTACAAGGAATTATCAACAAGACAGTAATTCATTCAATCAATTACAAATATCATAATTATTCATTATCCAGTTTACACAGTATATGTTACCCGACTCAGGCAGACATCTTTGGTGCGCCCTGTCCTTGACGAAGTCTGCACAAAGACCTATGAGGTATCTAAATATTTACTAGCTTTTAGGACTCAAATCATACTTCAACAAGTTGTATTGTGCTGGGTCCTGGCATGTCTCGTGAAGCCACATATATTTGCAGAACATTCCCTCACCTGCATAACTGATAAGTAAATTGATTTGGACAACTGTCGTTCATTTGTATGGTTTTTCAATCCAAATCATTCTATCTGTTGTAAGATTTAAATATTAAAAAATAAACAAGCAACTGCTCTACAGTCATAAAAGTTACCTCTGGAAACCTCTTCACTATTCCCTAGACAATCAACCTCAACTTCGGTATTCCTTTGTCTGCCTGTCTCACTATTCCCAAGACTACAGATGTCAACTTCACTATTTCTTTGAAAGGCTGCCTCACTGACCACAAGTTCACTATCTGCTAGAGTAGTTGCCTCACCATTCTCTTTACTACTGACCCCAACTTCACATTTCTTTTGTCTGCTTGCCTAACTGTTTCATATACTACTGACCCCAACTTCACATTTCTTTTGTCTGCTTGCCTAACTGTTTCTTATACTACTGACCCCAACTTCAAATTTATTTTGTCTGCTTGCCTAACTGTTTCTTATACTACTGACCCCAACTTCACATTTCTTTTGTCTGCTTGCCAAACTGTTTCTTATACTACCGACCCCAACTTCACATTCCTTTTGTCTGCTTGCCTAACTGTTTCTTATACTACTAACCCCAACTTCACATTTCTTTTGTTTGCTTGCCTAACTGTTTCTTATACTACTGACCCCAACTTCACATTCCTTTTGTCTGCTTGCCTAACTGTTTCTTATACTTCTGACCCCAACTTCACATTCCTTTTGTCTGCTTGCCTTAATGTTTCTTATGCTGCTGACCTCATCTTCACTAGTCCTTAGACTTCTTACCTCAACTTCACTAGTCCTTAGACTTCTGACCTCAACTTTGCTACTCCTTAGACTTCTGACCTCAACTTTGCTACTCCTTAGACTTCTAACCTAAACTTCACTAGTCCTTAGACTTCTGACCTCAACTTTGCTACTCCTTAGACTTCTGACCACAACTTCACTACTCCTTAGACCTCTGACCACATCTTCACTACTCCTTAGACTTCTGGCCTCAATTTCATTACTCCTTAGACTTCTGACCTCAAATTCACTACTCCTTAGACTTCTGACCTCAACTTCACTACTCCTTAGACTTTTGACCTCAATGTCACTACTCCTTAGACTTCTGACCTCAATTTCACTAGTCCTTAGACTTCTGACCTGAACTTCACTACTCCTCAGACTTCTGACCACAGCTTAACTACTCTTTAAACTTCTAACTTCATCTTCATTACTCCTAAGACTTCTTACCTCAACTTCACTACTCCTTAGACCTCTGACCACAACTTCACTACTCCTTAGACTTCTAACCCCAAATTCACTACCCTTTGACTTCTGACTACAGCTTCAATACTCCTTAAACTTCTGACCTCAACTTCATAACTCCTTAGACTTCTTACCTCAACTTCACTACTACTTAGACTTCTGACCACAACTTGTCTACTCGCCGTGGTGTAGTGGATATGGTGTCTGCCTAGCGATCGGGAGGTCATGGATTCGATCCCGTTTGTGGGAGCATTCTTTAGATCTCCCCCATAGACACCAAGGAAAACGGACTCGAGAGCGTTTCATATAAGCTTAGGGTTGTTATGCAATCGAGCTTAAATAAATAGGTTGAAAAAAATATATAAAAAATTCACTACTCCCTAGACTTCTGACCTCAACTTCTCTACTCCTTAGACTTCTGACCTCAAATTCACTAGTCCTTACACTTTTGACCACACCTTTACTTGTCCTTAGACTACTGACCTCAATTCACAAGTCCTTAGAATTCTGACCTCAACTTCACTACTCCTTAGACTTCTGACCACAACTTCACTACTCCTTAGACTTCTGACCTCAATTTCACTACTCCTTAGACTTCTGACCTCAACTTCCCTACTCCTTACTTCTTATCTCAATTTCACAACTCCTTAGACTTCTGACTTCAATTTAACTAGTCCTCAGATTTCTTACCTCAACTTCACTACTCCTTAGACTTCTTACCTCAACTTCACTATTCCTTAGACTTCTTACCTCAACTTCACACTCCTTAGACTTTTGACCTCAAATTCACTACTCCTTAGACTTCTGACCTCAATTTTACTTCTCCTTAGACTTCTGACCTCAACTTTACTACTCCTTAGACTTCTGTCCTCAACTTTACTACTCCTTAGACTTCTGACCTCAATTTCACTTCTTCTTAGACTTCTGACTTCATATTCACTTGTCCTTACACTTCTGACCTCAACTTCACTACTCCTTAGGCTTTTGACCTCAGCTTCACTACTCCTTAGACTATAAACCTCAACTTTACTACTCCTTAGACTACTGACCTCAACTTTACCACTCCTTAGACTTTTGACCTCAACTTCACTACTCCTTAGACTGCTGACCTCAACTTTACTCCTCCTTAGACTTTTTACGTCAACTTTACTACTCCTTAGACTTCTGACCTGAACTTTACTACTCCTTAGACTACTGACCTCAACTTTACTACTCCTTAGACTTCTGACCTCAACTTTTCTAGTCCTTAGACTTCTTACCTCAACTTTACTAGTCCTCAGACTTGTGACTTCAACTTTCTTACTCCTTTGACTTCTTACCTAAACTTTACTAGTCCTTTTACTTCTGACCTAAACTTTACTAGTCCTTGGACTTCTGACCTCAACTAAATAGTTCATAGACGACTCACCCAAAGTTTTTTATTTCCATGTATACCTGCCTCTCTTTTCCCAAAACTTGTGACTTCAACTTCACTATTCCCTAGACGATTTGCCACACCATTCCATTGATCAACCTTAACTTCGCTATTCTTTTGAAAACCTGCGCTACTATTCCTTACACTACAGACCCTAACTTTACTGTTCCCTAGACTATTTGCCTAATTATTCCCTAAACTACCAACCTCAACTTAACTGTTCTATTCACTATCTATCTCACTTCATGTTTTCCTTTGACTGCTGACTCCTTGGTTAATCAAACTACAGATATCCACTTCTCTATTCTTTTTTCCTGTTTACCTAAACTTACTTTTTTTCCTAATCTACTGACCTCATGTTTACTGTTACTTAGACTAACAACCCCAACTTCCCTTTTCCTTGGACTACCAACATCCACTTCACTTTCCCGTGTCTGCTTACCTTAAAGGGATCTTTTCGCGGTTTGGTAAATTGACAAAATTGAAAAAAGTTGTTTCAGATTCGCAAATTTTCGTTTTAGTTATGATATTTGTGAGGAAACAGTATTACTGAACATTTACCATGGTCTACTATAGCCAATATATGCACCTTTTGACGATTTAAAACCCTCAAAATTATAAAGCGTTGCAACGCAAAACGATTGAATAATTTGGAGAGTTCTGTTGTTGTCGTTAAATTTTGTGTAACTACGAAGATTGCTCATATAATGCATAAAATACTTAAACCAAGTATGCTTGGCATGTAGCCGAGCGGGCTAATGCGTTTTTACTCCAGGTTACTCCAGGACTCTGGGGGTCACTGGTTTGAGTCCAGCTGCGGCTACTTTTTTTTCCTATTTTAAATTTTATTCTTGATTTTTTACTGGAGCTTTTAAGATCCAATGTTTACATTTATCAATAAAAAGCATTTAATGACTTATTTCAAAACATGCCAAAAACTGTGAAAAGGCCCCTTTAAGTGCTCTAGTGTTAAATCTACCTTTGACAGATGCACACACACCATAATCAGAATTGTGAAAGCTCATTAGAGGTGAAAACAAGATTGTTTTGGTTTGATTGCGTGGGTGCGTTAGACTTTTTATTGTTAACGCGATAAAAGTCGACAGTTTTCATCCAATTCTTTTCAAACTTTTTCAGTGTCTTTATATTAATGAGGACTCCAACCCTATCGAAAATGGGTAACATCAGAGTAAAAAGTCCAGAATTATCTCCCCTTGAATTTGAGAAAATTGTGAAATAAGGCTTGTTTACCCAATAAAGTCCAGTTTTCCTCGAATTATTTCCCAACTTGCACAGTGTCTTTTTCTGAATGATGAGTCAAACCCTATTGAAAATGAGCAATATCGGAGTTATAAGTCCAGAATTATCTCCCCTTGAATTTGAGAAAAAAAAAAAAAATCAGTCGGTCGGTCCGTCCGTCCGGTCACCAGATGGTTTCCGGATGATAACTAAAGAACGCTAAGGCCTAGGATCATGAAACTTCATAGGTACATTGGTCATGACTGGCAGATGACCCCTATCGATTTTCAGGTCAATGGTCAAGGTCACAGTGACTCGAAATAGTAAAATGGTTTCCGGATGATAACTCAAGAATGCTTACGCCTAGGATCATGAAACTTCATAGGTACATTGATCATGACTGGCAGATGACCCCTACTGATTTTCAGGTCACTAGGTCGGTCTCTAGGTCAAAGGTCAAGGTCACAGTGATTCATTAATTGTTTGTCCCAAAACTTTAACCTTGGTTAAAGTTTTGCCATATCTTTTGCATTATTGAAGATAGCAACTTGATATTTGGCATGCATGTGTATCTCATCGAGCTGCTTACTATGCCCCCCTTCGAAGAAGAGGGGGTATATTGTTTTGCACATGTCGGTCCGTCCATCAGATGGTTTCTGGATTATGACTCAAGAACGCTTAGGCCTAGGATCATAAAACTTCATAGGTACATTGATCATGACTAGCAGATGACCCCTATTGATTTTCAGGTCACTAGGTCAAAGGTCAAGGTCACAGTGACTCGAAATAGTAAAATGGTTTCCGAATGATAACTCAAGAATGCTTAGGCCTAGTATCATGAAACTTCATAGGGACATTGATCATGACTGGCAGATGACCCCTATTGATGTTGAGGTCACAAGGTCAAGGTCACATTGTCTCGAAACAGTTACATGGTTTCCGGATGATAACTCAAGAATGCTTACGCCTAGGATCATGAAACTTCATAGGTACATTGAAGATGACTGGCAGATGACCCCTATTGATTTTCAGGTCACTAGGTCAAAGGTCAAGGTCGCAGTGACACGAAACAGTAAAATGGTTTCCGGATGATAACTCAAGAATGCCTATTCCTAGGATCATGAAACTTCATAGGTACATTGATCATGACTGGCAGATGACCCCTATTGATTTTCAGGTCACTAGGTCAAGGTCACAGTGGCTCCAAACAGTAACATGGTTTCCAGATGATAACTCAAAAATGCTTACGCCTAGGATCATGAAACTTCATAGGAACATTTATCATGACTGGCAGATGACCCCTATTGTTTTTCAGGTCACTAGGTCAAAGGTCAAGGTCACATTGACTCGAAACAGTAAAATGGTTTCAGGATGATAACTCAAGAATGCTTGCGCCTAGGATCATGAAACCTCATGGGTACATTGATAATGACTGGCAGATGACCCCTATTGATTTTCAGGTCACAAGGTCAAAGGTCACAGTGACTTGAAATAGTAAAATTGATTTCGGATGATAACTCGAGAATGCTTACGCCTGATCATGACTGGCAGATGACCCCTATTGATTTTCAGGTCACTAGGTCAAGGTCACAGTGACTGCCACTACAACTGACAGCCCATATGGGGGGCATGCATGTTTTACAAACAGCCCTTGTTTAAAAAGAGCAATATCGAAGCAATAAGTCCAGAATGACTTCCCCTTGAATATGAGAAAATTTTGAAATCCCGCTTGTTTACGCAATAAATTCCACAGTTTTCATTCAATTATTTCCAAATTTGCACAGTATCTTTAAATCAATGAGGATTTGAACCCTATTGAATATGAGCAGTATCGGAGAAATAAGTACACAATAATCTCCCCTTGAATTTGAGAAAATTCTCCTTGTTTGCGCGATTAAGTACATAGTTTCCATCTTATTCTTTCCAAACTTGCACAGTGTTTATAGCAGTAGAGCGATTCAGGCCTTCATGGGCCTCTTGTTCATCAGTATTTCAGGAAAATCACAGCAGTCAATTAACCTAAAATCTCTTCCTTGGTAAGTTGATTTATCAGTACTAATTGCACATACTTAGCCAGTAACTGACAACTATACTACATGAATCCTAGGTGGGGGTGAATGCCTGTAGAAATCACTTCATGACCAAAGAAAAGTTCTAAGGCTAGGTTGGAGATCGAACTGAAGATCCTCTGATTTGTTGGCCATCACTCTACCATCTGAGATGGCAGGCTTGATAAGAATCAATAAGATATACTTTAAAAATGTATTTATTAAAAAAAACACAAGAATACACATATACAATGTACATTTTACCCGTATTGACATGATATATTCATATAAAGCTACAGTGGTAAACCTAAAAAAAAGATTTGAAATAGGAGTGGTTTGTAAAAATGAAGTTTTTCTAGAAGACTTAATAAAACATCATTCAACATTTTGAACAATCTACACATTATTTAAACGAATTTGGCAGGGTTAACAATTTCTTTGACATTATTTCTAATTGCAAATGATTGCTGATGCATCTAAGTTCTTTAAGTAAAACTGGTCAACATTATTTGATGAAATTTTAAGGAATTTTACTGCACATTTAATTAGCCATTAGAGCCTGTACTGGCCAAATTATTGCAAATAATAAGATATATCAAGTTGCCATCTTCAGTGTTGCAAAAGTTATGGCCAATTTAAAAGTTTGACGCAAATCAACAAACCAACAGACAGGGCAAAAACAATAGTACAGACTGGGGGACAAACAATAATTTAAAAACAAAATGTGACACAAGCAGACTCTGCAAACTCTGTTCGAGTCGTCAGACTCTTTGTATGAGCGTTATATCTTGTCACTCTTTGTCTTAGGTAAATGTCTTATCAGACTTCATATTCATCTGCTATTAATGCAGGATTGTTGCATATGCATCTTTAACAATTATTTTCCTACAACATGTCAGAAAGTGCCATATTTTGTCAAATATTGAACTAATGCTACATTTGTCCGACTAATTCGCTTACTTTGGACAGAAGGAAACATTCTTTCAGTCTGAAAATCAAATAAAACTGGTTGCAAATATTTTACATTTATATACACAGCGAACATTTAAAAAAAATGTTATTGATAAAGAACAATACACAGCTGTTTATTTGATTTAGAGATTATTTAGAAAGCAGAAATAAGAAAAATATATATGTACATTAAACATTTGATCTCAGATCACTCTATCATAGATTACACAAAATGAGTCTTGTTCTGTGAAAACTGGGCATAATGCATGTGCGTAAAGTGTCGTCCCAGATTAGCCTATGCAGTCCGCACAGGCTAATCAGGGACGACACTTTCCGCCTAAACTTGATTTTCAGTAAGGAGGGACTTCCTTGCAACTAAAAATACCATAAAAGCGGAGTGTCGTCCCTGATTAGCCTGTGCGGACTGCCCAGGCTAATCTGGGACGACACTTTACGCACAGGCATCAAGCCCAGTTTTCTCAAAACAAGGCTCAAATACATAAAGAATCTAGGTTTAATTGTGGTGCACTGAACACAGTTGGGCTGCAGTATCAGAGCAACATACAATGTTTACTACTAATTAAGACCATGTTTCTTCATGATCACATACAGCCGTCCACTGGAGTTTGAACCACCACCAGGGCTTTAGAGCTTTCAAGTGTTAGCCATAACATTAGTCTTAGCTGCAGTTTCAAAGCAATACATATTTATCAAATGAACACATAAAATCGCCAGTAAGTGTTTGCGTACACTGTCGAAGGCCTTGTGTGATGTGCACTCAATTTGCTCAACAAACACACATCACATGAACACATGGAGCCGTCCACTTGAGTTTGCCCCCACCAGCATGGCCCTAGATGTGTGAAGGGCATTCAGGCTGCACACGGAGCCAAGGTGATCTGGATCCAGGAAACTGTGCAGCTTCTTTCCCTTGTCACTGAACAACGTGATCTGCAGAGGGGAATGTGCTAAATGTGAGCCTTAACAATAACCAAAATAACCAATGGCTACATATTAGAAAATAATTCTTATCAGGACACTCATTAAAGACTACAGGTACCCAAACAATGGCTAATTTCAAGCAGTTGCAGAAGTTGAGAATAAGGAAAATTAATCACAGAATGGTTTTATTTGCTGCTACACATTGATCAAACAAAATGCTTCACACTGATTTTTTGAATCAATTGGCTTATTTGAAGGGCACAAAACTGTGCATTAATATAGCATAAAAACAATATTCTCGTTAGCGTATTACATTTTTGTAAACTGAATACACAAAAGTATGCTATTGAATAAAATATGCTTGAATATCTTTATGAATAATAAGAGACTTAGAAATTACATCAATTACCAATTGTTGTACAGTGTAGCATTATCATTAAGACTTCCATTCAGACCCTTTAAGGAATCAACCTGAACCCCAAGTGTGCCTCGATGTTCCTGAACCCTAAGTGTGCCTTGATGTTCCTGAACCCTAAGTGTGCCTTGATGTTCATGAACTTTTAAGTGTGCCTTGATGTTCCTGAACCCCAAGTGTGCCTTGATGTTCCTGAACCCTAAGTGTGCCTTGATGTTCCTGAACCCTAAGTGTGCCTTGATGTTCCTGAACCCTAAGTGTGCCTCGATGTTCATGAACCTCAAGTGTGCCTTGATGTTCCTGAACCCTAAGTGTGCCTTGATGTTCATGAACTCTTAAGTGTGCCTTGATGTTCCTGAACCCTAAGTGTGCCTTGATGTTCCTTAACCCTAAGTGTGCCTTGGTGTTCCTGAACCCTGAGTGTGCCTTGATGTTCCTGAACCCTAAGTGTGCCTTGATGTTCTTGAACTCTAAGTGTGCCTTGATGTTCCTAAACCCCAAGTGTACCTTGATGCTCCTGAACCCTAAGTGTGCCTTGATGTTCCTGAACCCCAAGTTTGCCTTGATGTTCCTGAACCCTAAGTGTGCCTTGATGTTCCTGAACCCCAAGTTTGCCTTGATGTTCCTGAACCCTAAGTGTGCTTTGATGTTCCTGACCATGTGTGCCTTTATGTTCCCGAACCCTAAGTGTACCTTGATGTTCCCGAACCCTAAGTGTGACTTGATGTTCCTGAACCCCAAGTGTGCCTTGATGTTCTGGAACCCTAAGTGTGCCCTGAAGTTCCTGAACCCTAAGTGTGCCTTGATGTTTCCACCCTGAACCCAAAGTGTGCCTTGATGTTCCTGATCCCAAAGTAAGCCTTGATGTTCCTGAACCCAAAGTGTGCCTTGATGTTCCTGAACCCTATGTGATCCTTGATGTTTCCACCCTGAACCCTGAGTGTGCCTTGATGTTTCCACCTTGAACCCCAAGTAAGCCTTGATGTTTTCACCCTGAGCCCTAAGTGCGCCTTGATGTTTCCACCCTGAACCCTAAGTGTCCCTTGATGTTTCCACCCTGAACCCTAAGTGTGCCTTGATGTTACCACCCTGAACCCCAAGTGTGCCTTGGTGTTTCCACCCTGAAACCTAAGTGTGCCTTGATGTTTCCACCCTGAACCCTGAGTGTGCCTTGATGTTTCCACCCTGAACCCTAAGTGTGCCTTGATGTTTCCACCCTGAACCCTAAGTGTGCCTTGATGTTTCCACCCTGAACCCTAAGTGTGCCTTGATGTTTCCACCCTGAACCCCAAGTGTGCCTTGATGTTTCCACCCTGAACCCCAAGTGTGCCTTGGTGTTTCCACCCTGAAACCTAAGTGTGCCTTGATGTTTCCACCCTGAACCCTGAGTGTGCCTTGATGTTTCCACCCTGAACCCTAAGTGTGCCTTGATGTTTCCACCCTGAACCCCAAGTGTGCCTTGATGTTTCCACCCTGAAACCTAAGTGTGCCTTGATGTTTCCACCCTGAACCCTGAGTGTGCCTTGATTTTTCCACCTTGAGCCCTAAGTGTGCCTTGATGTTTCCACTCTGAAACTTAAGTGGGCCTTGATGTTTCCACCCTGAAACCTAAGTGGGCCTTTATGTTTCTCTGGTCTTGATGTTGGGCTATCCCAGCAATGTCAGCAACCTACCTCCCTGGGTCTGTTCATGCTGCCAACGACAAACACATCTTCGCGAGCGGGATGCCATGTTGCTCGGAAACCAGTGAGCCATCGTCCTGTGTGGTTGTTGTGGCTTTAGTTAGAAAAAAAATCCTCATGACTTGGTACCTTCAACGGTCGTTGAGCATGGATGATAAATTTATTTACTTGCATATGAACATGAATGAATATCATTTCATTCTACATGACTTAATTAGAGGATAAAACATGTAACAAACTCTGAAAATGATTTAATATAACAGAAACAGACCTCGAAAATTCTATAAAAATACTACCAGCCATCGTCAGTTAAGAAAGATTTAGGTGTGATATCAATACATGCTGCGTTACGAACAAGAAGCTGGCATGTTTAATTTAAAATTTTAGATTCAACTATACTTCATTATTGACAATACAGAATGATGTTTTGATTGATTTTGGAAAGAAGCATTTAAAATTTAAAGAGAAAATGTGATGATACGAAAACTTGACTATCCATATAACCGTGTTTCGACTGCATGTATTATAATATACACTTGGTGGTTTCTATTACCTGATGATTTTGCTTGGTTTAATTTCTGCCGATATCACAGAGCTGTCAAAGATCCTGAAGGTTAAACAAATATTATCAGATAAAAATTTTAGCCAGGGACAGTGATTATAAAGAGCAAATTTAATAGACAAGAGACGACCTAATTGTTGTTGCTATGTTCTCAAACTCGTGTTATTCAGCAAGTGTTATATGATCATATTGTATATAATATCTACATACAAACTGTAACATACAGATGAAAATATGAGATAGCTAATTTTTTTACCATTTATGAAAAGTACCTAGTGCTTTTTTTCATACAAATTTGGGTTCTGTAAGAGGGCCCGTTTCCAATGGAAAACTAGAACTCTGAAAGATGGATGTGTCGCCTGACGGTAGCATATCAGTGTTAATTGTTTACTATTATATCAGGGATGGGACATTAATTCTTAATGTTGTTACAATCAAACTTTTACCCTTTTTGATTTCATTTGATTTTATGACAGACGAAACCGTCAAAATGGGTTAACCAAGAAATTGGCCCATTTCAATAAGTCTAAGACCAAAATAGGGTCACGGTCAAAATGAGGTTGGGTGATGCTGGCTGATGAGAGACAACATCCATGCAAGTATCAAAGCTCTGTAGCAAGCCGTATTGATGTCAGACTAAACGGTCAAAATGGGTTAACCAAGACTTTCCTATGGACTAACGGACAGGACAATCGCTATATGACTCCTGCGTCATATTTGCTGGGGGCATCAAAAAAAACTATACAAAAAAAAAATTAATGTTCAAAGTAAAGCTCAAGACACAGTAGTTATGAACCTTTTTAAGGTTGCGGTCATAGATTTCCAAATCTATGCGCGGACCCTAAGTTCATGGTCAAGGTCACAGGGGTCAAAACTTGGATGCACATGGAAAGGTCTTGTCCAGATACACATGCATACCAAATATGAAAGCAATATCTAAAGGGACACAGTAGTAATGAGCCTTTTTCGAAATGGGTTGCAGATTTCGAAACCTGATCACTGACCTCAAGGTCAAGGTCACAGGGGTCAACAATTTTGTGTGCATGGAAAGGTGTTGTACAGATGCACATGAATACCAAATACGAAAGCAATAACTGAAGGGACACAGTAGTTATGAGCCTTTTTCGAATCGCCGTCGCATATTTTGTAACCTGAACACTGACCTCAAGTTCAAGGTCACAGGGGTAAAAAAATTATGCGCATGGAAAGGTGTTGTCCAGATGCACATGCATACAAAATATGAAAGCAATATCTGAAGAGACACAGTAGTTATGAGCCTTTTTCAAATCCATTGGCAGATTACCAAACCTGAAGACTGACCATAAGTTCAAGGTCAAGGTCACAGGGGTAAAAAATTTAATGCGCATGGAAAGGTGTTGTCCAGATACACATGCATACCAAATATGAAAGCAATATCTGAAGGGACACAGTAGTTGAGCCTTTTTCAAATCCCGGTCGCATATTTCAAACCTGAACGCTGATCTCAAGTTCAAGGTCAAGGTCACAGGGGTAAAAAATTGTATGTGCATGGAAAGGTGTTGTCCAGATACACATGCATACCACATATGAAAGCAATATCTGAAGGGACACAGAAATTATGAGCCTTTTTAAAAAAGTGTGACGCCGCAGACCCCGCTGCCGACATCGCCAAAGCAAGTAACGCCAATATGTCCCCTGACCATAGTCAGACAACACAAAAAAGTATATATTTTTCCTAAATTGGACCTGAAAATTGCCAATAGAAGATTTAACAAGAGCACCGCCTTGCGGGTGCATATCGCTCATCTATTTTCTTTTTAAAGGTGAAGGGACTCTCAATTTCAATCACAAAGGAGGGAGGGGTGGAGTGAAGAGGGGTGTTTAGTGTGGGGGTGTGGACATTTATTACATTATCTTCCAAAAATGCGAAAAAAAATGCAAAAAAAAATTCAGGGGTGGGGGGTAGGTGGGTGGGGGGGAGGGGATTCTTGGGTGCGATGGTTAGACGGTATTTCAAAAATAAAATAATAAATATAAATATTTGTGTTTTTTAACCGTTTCAAAAAAAATAATTTTGGGGGTGGGTGGGGGGGTAAAGTGTGAGGTGTGGTGGTCATTTGGGAGATGATCTTAAAAAAAAAAAAAAATTAGGGGGAGGGGGGAGGATTCAGGGGGGATGGTTTGGGTGGAGACTATTGTGGTATGTCAGTTAAAAGTAGTTTTGTCAAAGTATCAATAAATAAGTAATCATAAATAAAGAAGTTATGTCAATTTTAGCAAAATTTAATAATTTGATCTTGAGTCAAGGTCATTCAAAGGTCAAGGTAAAATTCAACTTGCCAGGTACAGTTACCTCATGGTAGCATGAAAGTATTTGAAGTTTGAAAGCAATAGCCTTGATACTTTAGAAGTTAAGTGGATCGAAACACAAAATTTAACCGTATATTCAAAGTTACTAAGTCAAACAAGATGTGTTTGTGAAACACAATGTCCTCCTATATGACGTTTGACCTTGTAGGATGACCTTGACCTTGACCCTTCACCACTCGAAATGTGCAGCTTCATGAGTTGCACATGCATTTCAAATATAAAATTGCTAGCTTCAATATTGAAGAAGTGACATTACATGAGCAATTTTGACCCATATATTTGACCTTGAAGGATGACCTTGACCTTTCACCACTAAAAATGTGCAGCTTCATGAGATACACATGCATGCAAAATATCAAGTTGCTATCTTCAATATTGCAAAAGTATTCATAAAATTAGCGATATGGGCCACATATATTTGACCTCTGACCTTGAAGGATGACCTTGACCTTTCACCACTCAAAATGTGCAGCTCCATGAGATACACATGCATGCCAAATATCAAGTTGCTATCTTCAATATTGCAAAAGTACTCATAAAATGAGCTATTTTGGCCACATATATTTGACATTTGACCTTGAAGGCTGACCTTGACCTTTCACCACTCAAATTGTGCAGCTCCATGAGATACACATGCATGCCAAATATCAAGTTGCTATCTTGAATATTGAAATACTGCAAAAGTGTACATTAAATGAGCGATTTTGACCCATATATTTGACCTTTGACCTTGAAGGATGACCTTGACCTTTCACCACTCAAAATATGCAGCTCCATGAGATACATATGCATGCCAAATATCAAGTTCCTATCTTCAATATTGCAAAAGTTATTGCAAATGTTAAAGTTGGCGCAAACAAACCAACCAACAGACCAACAGACAAGGCAAAAACAATATGTCCCCCACTACTATAGTGGGGGACATAAAAAGGGCCATAATTCCGTAAAAATGACAACCAGAGTTATGCAACTTGTCCTTTTACTGTACCCTTATGATAGTTTGCAAGTGTTCCAAGTATGAAAGCAATATCTATGATACTTTAGGGGTAAAGTGGACCAAAACACAAAACTTAACCAAATTTTCAATTTTCTAAGTATAAAGGGCCCATAATTCCGTCCAAATGCCAGTCAGAGTTACAAAACTTTGCCTGCACAGTCCCCTTATGACAGTTAATAAGTGTTGCAAGTATGAAAGCAATAGCTTTGATACTGTAGGAATAAAGTGGACCTAAACACAAAACTTAACCAAATTTTCAATTTTCTGAGTATCAAAAGGGCACATAATTCTGTCAAAATGCCAGTCAGAGTTACATAACTTTGCCTGCACAGTCCCCTTATGATAGTTAGTAAGTGTTGCAAGTATGAAAGCAATAGCTTTGATACTTAAGGAATAAAATGGACCTAAACACACAAAACTTAACCAAAATTTTCAATTTTCTAAGTATAAAAAGGGCACATAATTCTGACAAAATGCACGCCAGAGTTATCTAACTTTGCCTGCCCAGTTCCCTCATTATAGTTAGTAAGTGTACCAAGTTTGAATGCAATAGCATTGATACTTTCTGAGAAAAGTGGACCTAAATGCAAAACTTAACCGGACGCCGACGCCAAGGTGATGACAATAGCTCATAATTTTTTTTCAAAAAATAGATAAGCTAAAAAAATAAATAGTTTTTGTTTCAGTAAGTTTCAACATTGCTTTCATCTCAAATCCAGCTCTATCAATTTAACCTTATAAAATACAATAGTTATATCACTTTTATTCTCAATTTACAGTATTTGTCAGCAAAAAATTAACAATACTTAATCCCAAATTTGATCAAAATGACACAAAATTTCCAAATGCAAAGGCACCTGTCCCATTTTCCAATACGGTGAAAAAAACAACACTAATACCTGTATCTGCTCAACGGTTAGTAAGCGTGAAAATCCCTAAAATTGGGAAAATTCGCTTTGCGATATGTCAATGCGTCTTTTCAAAGTTTGGAACTTTTTTGCACAAACCAATATTTGAGTCACGTTCTGAGAAAACTGGGAATAATGCATGTGCGTAAAGTGTCGTCCCAGATTAGCCTGTGCAGTCCGCACAGGCTTATCAGGGAAAACACTTTGCCCATAAATTGAATTTTTGCTAAGAAGAGACTTCATTTAAACGAAAATGTCATAAAAGCGGAAAGTGTCTTCCCTGATTAGCCACGACACTTTACACACGTTTTATGCACAGTTTTCTCAGAACACGACTCATTTGATCATATGCCTTCAGTGATATGGTCGATTTCAGTGGTCATTTGGCATACACTCTTCATCAGAGACATGTCAGTTTAACTTAACCAAGAATTGAAACCTTCTGAATGAGTTCTAAGTCCACAAGTAAGTCAACGTCAACATCAAAATATATCAGGTGATGGGGATGTGTTGAGAGTTCATAGAAAATATTCATCGAAACACCAACACTTTGTAAGAATCATTATGGATGTTTAAAGGAATGTTTCATGTTTTGTTAACCATGTACCAAAGAACAGACCAACGGATAGTCAGATCATTCTTGCTTCTTTGCATCAGTAGATTTCGGGGGCATAACAACACTTACTGTAGCCTTGCCATAAGAGTTTTTGACGATGCTGGAACAGCAGCGTCCAAGGTTTGATAACCAGTAAAAAAAATCTTAACAATGGCGACCTATGTAAAAGACCGAGCCAGTCCGATTGAGATAACTCGATTTTTCAGTTACTTCCCTTGGCATTCGCCAATGCGTAGGAGATTGCTCGTTGATTTTCATTGATAACATTCTCCTAGCAGAGTTGTCGTTCGTGTTGATAAAGGTAAATATTAATAGAACAGCATATCGTGGGGAAACAGATTCAATAAGTGTATCAGAACGTTAATTTCAAATTAGTTATTTTACATCCATTTTATTTTTATGGACCAATGAAACAACTATATATTTTCTCTATTTTGTTTGATATTTGTTCTCGATTTAGTAAATAAATTGCGAATAAAAACATGTAAAATTAACTTTTTACGTGATCACAAAACTAAAGAATGCGAACGATTTCGAACCTGCAAATTGTAAACGCTGCACTGCTATGATATATATAGATAAAACAACATTTCTTTGCGTAATTGTCCGTCCCGCTAGCACAGTGGTAAGGAAGTTCGCTTTTTCACCTTTACGACACCGGTTCGATTCCCGCTCCCGGCGCAATGTTATATTTTGTATGTTTTGTGGTCACCATTCCTGACAGTTGTTTTTTTTCCGGAAAATCTCATCCCCCCGCAGCATTTGACCATATACAAAATTAACAAGTATTTCAGTACAAAACAAATAGCTGGAAATTGCAGCTATCATTCAAAATTCGTCCCAACTGTCGTCAATCTAATCTTATTAGGTAGGAGTGCTGGACACACTCCGGGTCCCAACATTATGCAGCCTCAGCGTGGAAGTAACTCATTACTTTGGAAAAACACAAATACACACACTGGGTGCAGCCTAGGCGCGTATAGACTCAAACAAGGCAACAAACTCCAGTGCGGGCACAATCATTTAAAATTTACATATTGAATACGATATTCTAACAGAAATTACACAACCACCTAAGTGAACATACCATGTTTGATATTTCGTTTGATTGTTAGATTTCAGCATATACATGTATAAGGCCATTTCTCTATTAGTTAACTTATCAATATGTTCGTGGGCGAACTCGGATAGTCAAGTGCTCATACGATTGAGCTCACATGGTCCGGCTATGTGCTCATCATCATGAATGTATTGCCAGACTTAATGAACAAGAATGTGACCCGCCTCCCAGTTTCGCTCAATGGGTCAAGTTACCCATGGGTACTACTTCCCCGTACCCCTAAACTTTTTTTTCGTACCAAAAATGTTTCGTACGCAAATTTTTTTCCTACCAAATTTTTTTTCCTACCCAAATGTTCGTATCAACATACACAATTGTGGTGATATAGATAAACTTAAATTGATGTTTTATATCCATCCTCTTCAAAAGCATCGTCACACCAGTACTGCCAGTACTTTGATTTTATCATTCAATGCATTAGAGATGACTCAATAACAATGACAACTTTAAAAGTACATTTTTACCTCCTGTAACAAAGTCAACATATTTTCATACTTCAAAGTTAGTAAAAGTATTGTCTATTGTCATTTTATAAAACGGCTTGTTATTTGGCGGATTCATACCCTCTTGTGGCTTTCAATTTATTTTCTGATTTGGTTGATCAAGTATCTCCTTTGGCAATGTATTATTATCATGGTTTACCCCAGGCCATTTAAGCGCCCCTTGCCGGGGCGCTTGAATTTCGAAATCAGAGTCCCCAGGGCACTTGAAATTTTCCGATCAGTGTATTTTTCAGTAAAAGAATGTGGACATTGTCCAAAAAAATCAAGGTTTCTCTATCAGTGTATCAATATTCCCTGTTTTAAAAGAGCACTCGGTACCTACTTTCACAAGTAATTGCCATAAACACCACATGGGGTAATGGATAATCCACTGATAAGAGAATAGCATGACGCACGTATTGATTATTTTAGCCACATTACACAGTCATTTAAATGCTGAAAAGGATGTATCTGGTAACTTTCCAGTCGTCAAACTGTGAAGTTCATCGTCCAATCGGTTACGCGAATGCTTATAAGGGCGGGGTTAACTATCGACCATTATTTTTGAGTGACGTCGGGCATGAAGTAAGAGTTTATCGCAGCTTGATTAGCAAGAAGTTGTACCATTTACGTAACATAAAACCGGTAATTAGTACAGTACAGTACATTAAAGACGGTTTCGGGCATCATCATCATACCTTTTTACTGTAAACAAGTGTTACCTATGACTCATAATTAATACGAGAAATTAATTGCAAGTGGTAAACAATTAATTATTATAGCGAGTAAGTTGTGCAAATGACTCCTGGTTACAATTATGTGATAACAATTTAATTCCAGTACATGTATATTTCATCATGTCCATTTATAGAACTGATTCACCTTGTTTTTCTGACATTTATTCGACACGTAATGCGCTTTAACAAATTTTTGTTGAATTAATTACGCACACTTTTAAATGTTTCGTCCGATAATCGATAGTTAGAAGACTGATGATGGCAACCGGCCGTGATCCTCATGGACAACGTGAATTTCATGCATAATTCCGTCAAAACATTTATTCGACTCGTGAAGTGTTTAAACAAATTATCGTTGAATTTATAACGCAACGGTTAATATTTGTTGAAATCTCAAACGGGAATAATTAAATTTGTAATCCGAAACCCATTCCCTAAGTCGATGTTAATGCGTTTTTAATCCGAAACACACTTCCGAATGTCAATGTTACCACAACGTTAAATATTTTTGCTTCAAATTAGCAGTGCAAATTTATTTTGTGTTGAATCTTTTTCTCAATTAAAAAGAGCGCGAAAATTATGCAGCATGTACAACGTCGCGTCATTTGCATACAAAAGCGTGCGTGTATTGAGTGTTTGAACAAGCACACAACAGGTCAGGGGATTGAAGCATATTCAGAGGCAATATTTCATCAAATCTATAAATAGTCACTAAAAAAATGGCAAGGTTTGTGTTAAAGAAATAATTGAAAGCTTTTATCGTAAATATTTACCAGAAAGTGATTGATAAAAAGAGAATAAACGGGATTATCGGGTAATAAATAGAAACTTGAAAAGTAGTAAGTATACAGTAATAGAGTCGGGTTGAAACGGATGTATTGGGGAATCGTTCGAGTCGGGATTTTACTATCTGTGCGGGAAAGTTTTAAAACAATTAAACAATAAAAAAAATTATTTTTTTTAAATGACTGGGGGATTTTTTGAAGACTCATAGCGCACCAAATAACACTTTTGACGCTATTTTCTTTGAGTTATAATGCACCACAGAACGTGAATTGACGCGTTAAATTAAAAAAAAATCAACGTCGAGAGGGGACACCCAGTGCCCCAGATAATTATTTGGGTAATAGGGTTTTCACCCGTTGATTTTGAAAAATAGGGTGATTTCAGTTTTTAAAAAGGGTGAAATATGTTATTAACATTTATACCTCAAACTCGTGTATGCTTTACTTTTGTTGCGCTGACTGGTTGCAGTATGCACATTTCAACTTTTATTTCTGCCCTATCAACGCAAACCATTTCTAACCAGGGATATGACTTTTTCCACTTTTGACAGTTTTTTTCAACACAGTGGCTAAGAAATCGGTAACACAAATGATTGCGTTGTTTGTACGTGGTTGGACAAAGTTTGCGATCGACATACATTTAGCGCAACAATCGCGCACGTCTTTCGACCTCACATGGACATTTTTATTACGCATCGTTATAGAAACTGAAAGTACAGACGCTTTACAAGTGCACGTCAGACGCTTAATTTGTTTTGAAATTTAGTCCGCATAGCGTTTGAATAACTTCGACTGTTTTGCTCCTCCGTCATCCAGGCGCTTGCTCACTGTTGAAGGAATAAAGTCTTCGCCGACGTACGATAATTATTCCAATTAAAAGTTACCGAAATTGAGCAAAGCATTTTCGATCGAGACTCGTATCGTACGCATCAAATTTAAAGAATAAGCGTAAAAGTCAAATTGATTGCGTTTTCAATACGCATTATATTGAATTTCTTTGCGTATTTAAACATTTTAATAGGGTGAAAAACGCCGATACGCAGCTTATCTGGGGCACTGGGACACCCCTCCTAAACCACCCCTTGCAGCCCTGGGGCGCCTGACAAAAATCCTGTGGAAAGCACTGATTATAAGTTGTTATATTTGTCTTAATAGCTGATCTGAATAATCCAATGCTATTAATAGTGCTCTACAATTTTTTTATGCCAATATTTCAATACAAAAGCATTTATTCATTGCCATATACCCGATTAACCCTTTACCACTTAGATATCTTTTTCTACGCATGTGTAGTCCCTCAGAAAGTAATATTTTATTAAAGGCCTTTCTTACTAGATCCAAGTTTTAAAGGTTTCAGTTACAACCCTTAGATACTGATGAGCAGAAAACAGCATAAAACCTGGACAGACCGCGAGTTACTTGCAGCCTGTTCTGGTTGCAAAAGCCATTTTCACTTTGCATAGGGGAAAAGGTTATTAATAACAAGATGAATCATACGTGAGTCTGTCATCCAGGGAGGTGGAGAGGATGTACTTTCCAGTCAGGGGAGAGAAGTAGGCACTATTTATAGACTTCCCATGAGGCAATGTTACTATTGGCTCATTTTTCTTCATCTTCATTTTGCGCAGGTCCCAAACACGAAGAGTTCTGTAGATAAAAACAATTACATTTGACAATTATGTTTAGAACTGTCTATATAAAAAGATATATATTTGCCAGAACATATTTGTACGTATATGCTCACTAATATTAAAACAAAACAACTTCTGAAGCATGCTTTTAACAATTTGTAAACCAGTCATAACAAGACTATTCCCAAGCAATATATGTCCCCTACCGGCTTCACCATTGTCAGAAATTCCACAATTGTCAGAATTTTTTTACTTTTTTATATTTGTTGCCATAGCAACAAGAATTTTATACATAGGAACAAAATGAAGTGACGTGCATAATGTAAATATTGCCATCTATCCATGTTTCAAGATTCATGAAAAAATATGAAGAACTTTTTAAGTTATCGCAGGATCCAGAAAAAAACACCATTTTCAGCAGTATTTCTAGTCTATTTGTTGCCATAGCAACCTGAATTTTTTATGTTGGAACAAAATGAAATGACGTGCATAATGTCCATATTGCCATCTATCCATGTTTCAAGTTTCATGAAAAAATATGAAGAACTTTTGAAGTTATCGCAGGATCCAGAAAAAACACTATTTCAGCAGTATTTATAGTCTATTTATTGCCATAGCAACCAGAATTTTTGACGTAGGAACAGAATGAAATGACGTGCATAATGACCATATTGCCATCTATCCATGTATCAAGTTGCATGAAAAAATATTAAGAACTTTTAAAGTTATTGCAGGAAGAAAAAACAACCATTTTCAGCAGTATTTCTAGTCTATTTGTTGCCACAGCAACCAGATTTTTTGACATAGGAACAAAATGAAATGACGTGAATAATGTCCATATTGCCATCTATCCATGTTTCAAGTTTCATGAGCAAATATGAAGAACTTAAAGTTATCGCAGGATCCAGAAAAAAACACCATTTTCAGCAGTATTTCTAGTCTACTTGTTGCCATAGCAACCAGAATTTATGACATAGGAACAAAATGAAATGAGGTGCATAATGTCCATATTGCCATCTATTCATGTTTCAAGTTTCATAAAAAAAATATTACGAACTTTAAAAGTTATAGCAGGATCCAGAAAAGTGTGACAGACTCACAGACTGACGGACACACAGAGCGAAAACCGTATGTCCCCTCCGGTGAAACCGGTAGGGGACAAAAATGAGGCTAACAAAAGAGATGAACTGAAAAAGCATTTGGATTTTTTTTTGGAAATAACAGGTGCTGGTTAAAACAGATTTGTTTGCATTTGCAGATTTCATATACATGTAACAACACAACAAGCATGCTTAAACTAGAGTGTTAACAAGATTTTACTATAGCCATATATAGCCATACTAAGGAAAAATGCCCCGCCCCTTGGCAGCCATGTTTTTCAAGCAAAGGTTACCATTTTCAAACTCATCCAAGATATCATTGGGACAAATCATCTGAGCAAGTTTCATGTAGATCGGAAAATAAATGTGGCCTCTAGAGAGTTAACAAGGTTTTACAATAGCCATATAAGGAAAAATGCCCCGCCCCCTGGCGGCCATGTTGTTCAACCAACGGCATCATTTTCTAACTCGTCCAAGATATCATTGGGATGAATGTTCTGATCAAGTTTCATGAAGATCGGACAATAAATGTGGCCTCTAGAGTGTTAACAAGATTTTACTATAGCCATATATAGCCATATAAAGAAAGATGCCCTGCCCCTTGGCAGCCATGTTTTTCAAGCAAAGGTTACCATTTTTGAAATCATCCAAGATATCATTGGGACAAATCATCTGAGCAAGTTTCATGAAGATCGGAAAATAAATGTGGCCTCTATAGTGTTAACAAGGTTTTACTATAGCTATATAAGGAAAAATGCCCCACCCCCTGACGGCCATGTTTTTCAACCAACTGGCATCCTTTTCAAACTCGTCCAAGATATTATTGAAATAAATCTTCTGACCAAGTTTCATGAAGATTGGGCAATATATGTGGTCTCTAGAGTGTTAACAAGATTTTACTATAGCAATATAAGGAAAAATGCCCTGCCCCTTGGCGGCAATGTTTTTCAAGCAAACGTAACCAATTTCGAACTCATCCAAGATATGATTGAGACAAATCTTCTGACCAAATTTCATGAAGATTGGACAATAAATGTGGCCTCTAGAGAGTTAACAAGGCAAATGTTGACGGCGCACGACAGACGGATAAAAGGCGATCAAAAAAGCTCACCATGAGCACGTTGTGCTCAGGTGAGCTAAAAATGGATAGAGGCCTGAAATCTTTTATCTGAGAACCAAATTAACCTGAACTGTTTCTATGCAGCTTTTGTGATGTTCGTATAACAAATAGGCTTTCTGGCCAGGCATTTAGTCTAGCACCATAGGGAAAACACATAAATGACTTCTGAAGTGTACACAAGGTTTCATAGAAGGACAACTGCCAAGTGCCTTTGTAACCATGTTTATAGAAACTACAGCAATTTTCATACTCAGCCAAGATATGATTGGGACTAATGTTCTTTTAAGTTTTGATGAAGATTTGGTAATAAATGTAAACTTTCGACTGTTCACAAGGATTTACTAGAGCCATATAAGGAAAACTGCCCGTCCCCATTGCATTAACCTTTTTCAAGGGTCAGGAACCATTTTCAAACGCCATCAGTACATAATTGGAAATTAATGTTCACAAGAAAGTTTTATGTACATACAGATTACAAACATTTTAAATTCTGAAGTGTGTATTGGATAGTTTATGTTTAACAAACCTTAAAAGCTGACCAAGCATGACAGACAAAAGGTGAAGCCAAAGCTCACCATGAGAATGCTGTTCTAAGGTGAGGTAATAAAAACATACATTCAATTACACATAATGCATATTTGATCTTAAATGTAAGGTGCGTAAGGTGCGTAAGAGGACTATTATCTCTACCCTTCTACTCCGGCGGTACAGAAAATCTCTTTTTGCAGCGGATGAACACTCACAGTCCGTAAGGCCCGCATGTTTAGATCATAGGTAGATTCTGCCTTTGTCCTAAAAGGTAAAAAAATTAACCATTTTTTATTTTATAACTGATGGCTACGGTATATAAAATAACATGCAGGTAATTGGGTAATTACTGCAGACTTGACTGAGCTCATCTGATCTGAGAAGGTTTTGTGATGATAGGGGACAATCATATGCCATTATTCAGTTATACTCAATAATACCAGTATGTAAGGAGCAGGAAATTGTCAGTCATCTGGGATAAATGGCCATTTTTTATTTTATTGAATAAAATTCTGGTGGTATTGTCCATCATACACATGTTAAAAAACTATAGAGTTTTCAAAGTGTGTCAAGTTTTACAAGAATTAAGCTCAAAACATGGTAAGTCACTGTAGTAAGATAAGGAAATCTGTCACAACTACTAGAGTTCACAGTGTTTTTTATCATTTTGGAAATGGGACAATGTCCTGTTGGATAGGGAAATTCTCGTTTTTTGGCCAAAATTGGAAAATAAGTGTTGTGGTTGAATGCTTCAAAATTTAGAATAAAATGACAAACTTTCCATTATTGAAAATATTTCAGATGCAATGTACATGTAAATATTAAAACAGTAGATTAATTTAAGGGGGATAACTCAGCTAGTCAGTAGTTGGTTGTATCCCCTGCTTAAAAGGGTGTCGGTCTATTAATAATTGACAAATTATACATACGATTTAGATCTTGTGTCCACCAGTGCCACATTGCCAGTGTTTTGAGAGACCAGCATGGTGTGAGGGGAGGTGAAACTGAAGTTGCGCAATAGAACATCATCTTCTTCAGGTACACTATACACCTAAAATATAAGAGACTTTCATGAAAACTTTTGGATGACAAACCCAAGGCCAGAATTGTCAGCTTTTGACATATCACCTGAAAAGAAGCGCTGTTTGTTAAACATGCATGCCCCCCATATGGGCTGTCAGTTGTAGTGGCAGCCATTGCGTGAATACGTGTTTTGTCACTGTGACCTTTGACCTAGTGAACTGAAAATCAATAGGGGTCATCTGCCAGTCATGATCAATGTACCTATGAAGTTTCATGATCCTAGGCCTTCTTATTCTTGAGTTATCATCCGGAAACCATTTTACTGTTTCGAGTCACTGTTACCTTGACCTTTGACCTAGTGATCTGAAAATCAATAGGGGTCATCTGCCAGTCATGATCAATGTACCTATGAAGTTTCATGATCCTATGTGTAAGCATTCTTGAGTTATTATCCGGAAACCATTTTACTGTTTCCAGAATAAATGTTTTAAAAGTGACAAATCATGTTTTCTTTTTGTAAATGGAAAAACTTTATCTTATTATATGGTTTACTTGGCAAGGAAACATTGGATTTGAATGTCATGCAATGTTATCATGTAAATCTTGAATGTTGTTCTTGTTATTAATATAATGTTTTTCTACTGATCACATAATACATGTTACTAACTACAAGGACCCCACTCAATCTTGTTGACTTTACACCTTAACAATTTCACAATTGTAGGTCCTCTTAATTACCGTAATTACTCTATGATTTCGGACACTTAAAAATAAAAATAAAAAATCGTGTCGGAAAACTTAGATACGAAAAATATTCACAAAATATAGGTGTCTGAAAACTTAGAGTCGAAAATTGAAGTGTCCGAAAAAAAGCTTCAATTGTATCAACGACTACAGTTAATAGCACGCGCTTGTAAAATACCATGCCTTATAGTATAAATTACATTAATATATGTTTGCATTGCATTTTAAATAATTTTTAATCCTTAATTTATTTGACAGAAAGTTGCTACAAGGTTGTACTTTGACCGAGTTCAAAGATGAGCATGTGATGTACCGATACTCGCTAGTATGAACCTGTCACAGTTATTTTACTCAGAAGGGGTAGTACCATTGCGGTAGATAATTGAACTGTTAATTGGTACTACCCCTGGTAATTGTCATAACGCTTATGCTATCGGGCCAAACCATTGTTTAATACCCCTTTACAAGGTTATTTACCCAATAACGCAAATGTTATGGTCCGTTGCCCTCAGACATGCACCTGCCATGTTTTATGATGTTAATATGGTTGTTAAACCCCGTGAACGAAGTGTCATTAGATATCTAAAACAGGACCGAACTTTGGTAAAATAGCGCTGTAAAATATTCTGTCCGAAAACTTAGAAACATTAATTATGGACGAAAACTCGTGTGTTCGAAAAATTAAGAGTCACGAAAAATAATTAATTTTGCTAAAAAAAGGGGTGTACGAAAACTTAGAGTGTCCGAAAACATAGAGTAATTTCGGTAGGTTTAAATCCATAATTCATACCTTATATTACTTAATTGTTCCAAATTGTTACAACATTTTTTATTTTTTTTTGGGGGGGGGAGGGGTTAATTATTCAACAATTGCAAAATAATTTAGTGAACAATTTGAATTGTGTAAATTGCAGATAATGTTTAGAATAAAAAAGTTGTAGTTTTCTATTAAAAATGTTTTGTTCATATATGTATAAAATAACAAAAATTATGTTAAATTTGTCATATTTTATAATATACCGGTAGTCACCGTGACCTTGACCTTTGACCTAGTGACCTGAAAATCAATAGGGGTCATCTGCCAGTCATGATCAATGTTCCTATGAAGTTTTATGATCCTAGGCGTAAGCATTCTTGAGTTATCATCCGGAAACCATTTTACTGTTTTGAGTCACTGTGACCTTGACCGTTGACCTAGTGACCTGAAAATCAATAGGGGTCATCTGCCAGTCATGATCAATGTACCTATGAAGTTTTATGATCCTAGGTCTGAGCATTCTTGAGATATCATCCGGAAACCATTTTACACTTTCGAGTCACTGTGACCTTGACCTTTGACCTAGGGACCTGAAAATCAATATGGGTCATCTGCCAGTCATGATCGATGTACCTATGAAGTTTCATGATCCTAGGCCTAAGCGTTTTTGACTTATCATCCGGAAAACATCTGTTGGACGGACCGACCGACATGTTCAAAACAACATACACCCTCTTCTTCGAAGGGGGGCATAATAAATAAATTCACTTAATATTAACATTTCTCTGTATTTTGGATAACCAGTACATTTCATTTAAATGCAATGTTATTAAATAAACTTATTAAACGTACTTTATGTTTTTATTTGTATTATTATAGCATGATCTTCTTTGCCCAAAATGACCCCAGTTTGGCGACAACTTTTTGAATTTGGTAAAATAAGTGGTGACAACTTTGCCTGATTTTCACATCAGTTATAATATGAACTCAACAGAATAAAAAAATCAATTGAGATTAACAAATCTTTGTCTCAAAAAGTTTTCAATGAGTCGCGTTCTAAGAAAACTGGGCATAATGCATGTGCCCAAAGTGTCATCCCACAGATTAGCCTGTGCAGTTTTCACAGGCTAATCAGGGAGGACACTTTCCGCTTTCATGACATTTTTCATTTAAAGGAAGTCTCTTCTTAGCAAAAATTCAATTAAGGCAGAAAGTGTTGTCCCTGATTAGCCTGTCGTCCCTGATAAGCCTGTGCGGATTTAAATGACATTATGAATGCCAAAGAGGAATCACTAAGGAGGCTAAACAAGTAATTAGCGTTATAATGCTGACGAAACATCAGAAGAGCCAAGATGCTTATCAATATGCGTGAAAAGACGAGTCAGAATGTCATAAAAGATACAATACTTTATAAGGTAAAAATAGTTTAGACAGATTGAAAATATTTTTTTTACCAAAATAGCATGTTGAACAGTATGAGATACAGCCCAACAAACAATTAATCAAAAATTACATCTCAATCTTAAAAATCACAAAAAAAATAACCAACAGAAATCAATGACTAAATGTTGGAAGGATTTCCAATTGCAAATATTTCAAGTTTAGACTACCAGTAAGCATGAGGTTAAGACTGTTTTATATAGTGGACCCAGTACCTCGTCAAATACTCCACTCTCGAAATCTCCCCTCCTCAATGTTCCATCATATCCACAACTGTAGAGATGGTGTGGAGCAAATGGTGGGAACTCCAGACATGTTATGGGCCGACTGTGCGGGGAATAGCAGCACACACCATCGGAGCCTAACTTCTCTTCGCTGCACTGTGGGTTGGGTAATCAATTTTATTATTTACAAATAGCACAAGAATGGGGAAAAATCTGACTATAACGCTTTCATTTTTTTTAGTTGTTTTAGGTAACACAACCTTTATGAGTCGTGTTCTCAGAAAACTGGGCATAATGCATGTGCGTAAAGTGTCATCCCAGATTAGCCTGTGCAGTCCGCACAGGCTAATCAGGGACGACAATTTCCGCCTAAACTTGATTTAAGGTAAGGAAGGAATTTCTTGAAACTAAAAATACCATCAAAGCGGAAAGTGTCGTCCTTGATTAGCCTGTGTGGACTGCACAGGCTAATCTGGGATAACACTTAATGCACATGCATTATGCCCAGTTTTCTCAGAACAAGACTCATTTGTTTAAGATTACAAAACCTTTATTTTAGCCTCCAATTCATCATTTTTTGCAAACAAAAATGGGAATTCTATTTTTTTTGTCCAAGTTTGGTGCTTCTTTGTAATTTTTGCGTATCTATTTTTCACCCAACAATGGAATATTACACAACTTTTTAAATTGGCAACATTGACAAGATTTGGACCATAGCAATTCTGTTAACTGTCTGATTTTTGACTACAATACAAATTAACAGTGTTGAATTATATCATATAAATCCTTTGTTTCAATCAAAAGTGCACACATGTTTTATTTAATGTACATCACATCCTCCACTTACAAAAATGTTGAGTTATTGGTTGCTAAATGATATTATATTGTGTTGTTAATAAACATGTAATGTATAGAAAGTATATTCCATTGTTTTGTCAAGTAACAAGAACAAGCGATGTGTTTGTGAAACACTATGTCCCCATATATTTGACCTTTGACCTTGAATGATGACCTTGACCTTTCACCACTGAAAATAAGCAGCTCCATGAGATACACATGCATGCCAATATCAAGTTGCTATCTTCAATATTGCAAAAGCGATTTTGACACATATATTTGACCTTTGACCTTGAAGGATGACCTTGACTTGACTTTTCACCACTAAAAATGTGCAGCTTCATGATATACACATGCATGCCAAATATCAAGTTGCTATCTTCAATATTGTAAAAGTCATGGCAAATGTTAAAGTTGGAGCAAACAAACACACAAATCAACCAACCAACAGACTGGGCAAAAACGATATGTCCCCCACTATAGTGGTGGGGGACATAAAAATTGTAGCTAATTTATAGAAACAAACTTTGAAAAAGCCTATTAAGGTAAAATATATCTGGACAGAGTGAAGATTATTCTGTGTTTATTATCCCAACTGGATACAAAACTGATTATTAACTAAGTATAAAGAAAGTACAACAAGGGCTGTTTGTAAAACATGCATGCCCCCCATATGGGCTGTCCGTTGTAGTGGCAGCCATTGTGTGAATACGTTTTTTGTCACTGTGACCTTGACCTTTGACCTAGTGACCTGAAAATCAATAGGGGTCATCTGCGAGTCACGATCAATGTACCTATGAAGTGTCATGATCCTAGGCAAAAGCGTTCTTGAGTTATCATCCGAAAATCATTTTACTATTTCGGGTCACCGTGACCTTGACCTTTGACCTTGTGACCTCAAAATCAATAGGGGTCATCTGCGAGTCATGATCAATCTACCTATGAAGTTTGGTGATCCTAGGCGTATGCGTTCTTGAGTTATCATCCGAAAACAATTTTACTATTTCAGGTCACCGTGACCTTGACCTTTGACCTAGTGACCTCAAAATCAATAGGAGTCATATGCGAGTCATGATCAATCTACCCATGAAGTTTCATGATCCTAGGCGTATGCGTTCTTGAGTTATCATCCGGAAACCATTTTACTATTTCGGGTCACCATGACCTTGACCTTTGACCTCAAAATCAATAGGAGTCTGCGAGTCATGATCAATGTACCTATGAAGTTCCATGATCCTAGGCCCAAGCGTTCTTGAGTTATCATCTGACAACCACCTGGTGGACGGACCGACAGACCGACCGACATGAGCAAAGCAATATACCCCCTCTTCTTCGAAGGGGGGCATAAATATAAAATTAACAGAAGATTCTGTGTATTTTGGACATTCATCACTTATATAAACAGATCATGACAAAGCTGATCGGCAGGATAGTTGTTTTTAATACCACATTAATGTTACTACACAAATAAAACAAATCAAAATTCTTAAATATCATGGTTAATTTAAATTCTGGTAAAAAAAGAAAGTTATTTTTTAAGGGTGTTAACATAACTAACCATTAATGTTTAGGACAACAGGGCATTACTACTCAAAGGGATTATTGGCCATTTCTGCCTCAACAGAGCCATAATGGCAGCTTAGACACTCTATTGTCCAAATGATTCTGGAACAGCGTGCCCCCCAAAAAACATACAATTTGCTTTCTCATAATTTCAACCAAGCTATGCCCCCTTTTCAAAGATGCCTCCAATATAAAGTTAGATAGTTTATTATAGCAAAGTGCAATATCAGTTGTGTTATAGTTAAACAATACAAAATAAAAACTTATAACCTTCACGTATATTCAATACTGCTACTGAATAATGGGAGTTAATTTTCATCAAACTTGCCATGAAATATTCATACATAAACATTACATTCCAAATGCATCTGCTTGTCGACTGCTCAAAACATATTTAGTATCCATATTAATACGGTCAGGTAAGTGTTCCAGTTACAACTTACCACATCAAGAATGCCCAGTTTCCCCCATGTGTCGCCTGTAGCAACCAGTACTCTATTGGGTGAAGGGTGAAAGGTCACAGAGTATATCCTATTAGGCACGACCTTAGCCACACGTTCTGCCGTAATCCTGGTCTTCTTCATGGCAGCTATGTAACTGAAGTTCATAAACAATTATAAGTCTAGAATGTTGAAAGAAATCATTCCTAGGAAAAGGTAGATGTGCATTTTAAGGAAAATCTCTTTATCACCTCAACCTGATGCTAATCCTAGCCTGGTGATAATGCCTTCCGATTTATTAAGCCTTTGTCTTCAAATACCTAAATGATTTTGAATAGAAATAAATCATAGAAAACACATCGTCTCTGTTTATTTACCTTCTTTATTAAGAAATTAATCTTCACTATGATAAGATGGAAAATTGTATCCCCAATATCGGCTGAGTGCTTCTTAATGTCTGATGCCATTTTGTTTGTTATGAAAAGTACTGCGTATTGGTGTCTTCACAATAAGCCCCATTTTGGATTACTAGCACAAACTTCAGACATATAAATTGTATATGTGATAAGAGTAATTGTTAGTTAACCAAAATACATACAATTTAACCTTTGATATCATGAGTTAGTATTTTTTATTTATTTATATAAATACAAAATATATGTGCCTTATATAAAACATAATTCCGTAGGTTTCCACGTATAGCGCGCAGTGTTTTACCTCCAAAACTCAAATTAAAAAGCTGGTGCGCGCTGTTCATTGATACAACGCTATCCTGGCTGCTAAATTGGTAAAAAATATGTTGTGTAATCGTAAATAATCAAAATGGCCGCCATGTTTTTTTTCCAGAAAACAACCACCCTATAATCGTACAGACTGAGGGGCCATTGTCGAAACAACAAGAAGTCGCTACTGGTAGATATGAATGCGGTAGAAGAAGTTTTTGTCAAAAATAAATTTGTTTTAATAAACTTGCGGACATTTGTTTGTGTTTTAAAACTTCTTTATTGATGAATTCCGATGGGGATTGTTGTCGACATTCCAGAGAGCAGGCAAGGGTAGGTGCGAACGAGGTCTTTTTGCGGGTAACGGTAGGTGTGAAAGGGGGTCATTTTGCACTTCATAATTGGCAGATGTTATTGAGTAATATGTGCCACAACTTGTTCACACGCTAATTGACATTTGAGACACTATTTGACACTTGAGAACGTGAAGATATGCAATTGCATTTTGTGTGTATAAATATTGAATGTTCAACAGTGGTGTACCTCAACAACTGTATCCCCGTCTCCCATGCGACATTCAAATTTACCGGTAATGCCCATGCTTTCCCGAGGAAAAATCACACGATGTACACTAATTCTTATTTTCTCACGTTTTTCACGAAATGCACGTGGACTGTTAATCTTTTGCTAGAAAATTACAAAATTGTCAGAAAAGTATAGTGCTGTGCAACCCATGCTCATAAGCATAATGACACTTCCTATTTTGAATGCTTAATTAAGCTTTCTAATGCCCCGGATTATTGGATTGTGCAATAGTAAAATGGCGGCCATTTTTGGCCCGATTTGGTGGTTTTATTGTCTTGAATATATTGGAATATTTTTTTCTTCATTTTTGCGTTTAAAAAACAGCCTGCGCGCTATACATGGGAGCGGGCTTTACATGGAAACCTACGGTAATAAAATTGATACACATTTCAACAACATCTTAACATTAACTTTAAACTTGCTAATCCTCTGACGTCAATCAGTTTAAAAAATGTCGCATTGTTTTCTCTTCAATTTAAATTTGGTGATTGTGAGCAACTGAAAATACAAAGTAAAATATCTAAGAAGAAAAGGAACAATTTATTTAAATTGAATTGGTATGACGTTTTATGAGTTATCGTTATGTCATGATAATATATGTATAATTACAGCGCAATTTAACATGCACTTGGCCGCATGACATCATTTTTACTTTGGCATGTTTCCATTTAATAAAAATGCTTCGAAAATCAAGAAATACTCCCTACATTCTTTACAAACATATGCCAATATGCAAGATTTTGTTGTTAAAAGGGAACTTAATCATACCTAGGCCATTCCTCGGATAGTTTTGAATTTAATACAGTAGGAAAAATCTTTTAAATAATAAGCACTTGATCTAATAAATCACTTGGCAGATATTTGTAATATTTCGGATTACATTATTGCCTCGTTTACGCAGAACTCCAAAGATATACATGTTATCATAATTATATGTCCTTATCAGATAAACCCGCAAGTACTTCGTTCTGGGCACAGAACACTTTGCCTAGGCAACCAAAGTAATACCGTAATAATAATAACTTAGCCACACAAACAAGCAAAAAATGTCATTTTTTTTTTTTTGACAAACTCTACACAATAGATTAGCCCTCAACACATTTGGCAAAATACTCTACCTGTCGAGATCTGCTAAGGAAGGCTCTATTGTGACAGGCTTCAAGCTTGAAATCACGCTGACAAGGTGTCTGTGTTCCTGATCTAGGGAGCTAAATTTGGATTCAAGATACTCTGTCATCAGCAACGGACCTGCCGGGGGGCGGGGCTAAGAAAGAAGAACATGTAAACTACATAGGTGTTCATTCTTAAATGACTTCGAGATAATTTGAAGGCTAAAGGCAAACAAGAGCACCGCATAGCTGGTGCCAATGCTCGGCTCCAGGTGCAGTTTTCAATAAATGAAAGCTTGTCAGATTTATATATATATATATATAAGATGTCACAGTGACCTTGACCTTTGACCAAGTGACCCATAGATGGGTGTGGTGTGTAGAACTCATAAAGGTGCAGCTACATATGAAGTTTCAAAGTTGTAGGTGGAAGCACTTTGATTTTGGAGCCAATGTTAAGGTTTTAGAAAGACGCAGACAGCGGATGAGCTGGCTTTGACAATACCTCGGGTTTTCTCCGAAAACAGCCGAGCTAAAAATGACTTAAATAACAAACAAGACTTAAGATATTGTGTGTTTAAAACATTATGTTGTTTTTTTTTAATTGTAAATCTTAGTCCTGAAAAGTTATGATAAATTAAATTGTTTGTCCATTCTTCATTGTAAACAAGCATACAGTCACATTTTAAACATTCCTCAATTGATTACCAGTATACAACACATAAAACAGAAAATGTTATAACTACATGTATTTATAAAATTGCATAATACTATGAAGCTTATCAAAGCACAACTCTACAGAAAATGTTGCTTGTTCAATAGTTAAATTTCTAGGTCAGACAAGTCAGGCACTGGTTTATCACACCTATGCACCCATATGCAACAAGTTCAGACGGCGGACGTCAGACCGCGAGCTCGCTATGACAATACCTCGTGTCTTTCCTGAAAACAACGAGCTAAAAACACAGCTGCACTCTTACATGTTCATCCACTACAGCATAGGCAGCCATCTTGTTAATCAGTGCTTCAGGGGGCAGATCTCCTCCCTCAGGATCCTTCCTCTGTAGGCGCAGACTGGTCCTCCTTGGCAACACAACTGGCTCTCTGAATAGTGCAGAAGCAAGGCCGAGTGTCAGTCTCATCATAGTGTGATTTCTTATGAACACATGGGCTTTAAATACTCACTGGGAAGGGGCCTCTTTCAACAACAGAAAAAGTGAGTTGTAGATCTCATTTGTGGATATGATGTAACAACAAACAAGAGCACCGCCTTGCGGGTGCAGACCGCTCATCTATTTTATTTTTAACGGCGAAGGGACACTCAATTTCAATCACAAAGGAGGGAGGGGTGGAGTGAAGAGGGGTGTATAGTGTGGGGTGTGGACATTTATTACATTATCTTCCAAAAATGCGGAAAAAAATGCAAAAAAAAATTCGGGGGTGGGGGGGGGTGGGGGGATTCTTGGGTGCTATGTTAGCGTTTCCGATCGCCAAAATCGCCAAAGGCGATTGAATCTTTCAGCTGGCGATTAAAGTTTAAAATGTGAATGAAAATGGCGATTGCAAAAAACCCTGATATTACTCTATAAGTATATAATATTCCCTACTTTTAAAGATAACTCGGTACCGATTTCCACATGCAATCGCCATAAAAGCTCCAGGTGGTAATAGATAGACCACTGATAAGAGATAACCGGATGCCCTTATCGTATATTCAAGCCACATAACACAGTAATGTATGCTGACAGTCGCCAAACTGTGATATTTAACATCCAATCGGTTACGAGAATGTTTATGGAGGCGGAGTTATATAGCAATTATTATTTTTGATTGACGTCGGTCACACAGTAAGCGTTTATCGCAGATTTATTAACGATGAATCACAGTTGTAGCATTAATACATGATATAAAACCGGTAAATAAAGCAGTACATTAAAGGGGGTTTCGGGAATCATCATCACACCTATTTACCGTACTGTAAACAATCATTAATTATGAGAAGTTAATTGCAATTGGTGAGCAGTGTAAATTTACTTACGGCGAGTAAGTTGTGAAAAACAAAAACCCGTTAATTATTTGATGCGGTAATAAAATTAAATCCAGTGCATGTATATTTTATCATGTATATTTGTAGAACTGATTTACACCGTTTTTCTACAGCCACGTGATAATAACTATTCACTATGCAATAATAGCGGTATGCCATGTAGAACCCGTGTTATAAGAAAGAGCGCGAAATTATTGCTGTCGTCTGCAATGCCAAGTTCTACGCATGCAAAGCATGCATTTTTTAAAACAGACGATGTGTAACTAAATATAGTCTAGCCGCTCAGTACATGCAGTATTTAAGACTTACAAGTTTACCGGTACGTTTGAATAAATTATATATTGCAACTATGGAAAAATATGTCAATTCAAGAATACATTGCAATAAATGTATTTTTCAAGAATCAAGAAGCACCAGACTACGGCAAAAATTATTGGGAGAAGGGGGGGGACGGGGGGGGGGGGGGGGGGGGGGGGGGGGGCGAAAAGGAGTTGCGCAAGACCCACCCAATCAAAGACCGGGGCATATCTAAAAGTTCTAACATTGTATACCGTTTATGCCAGTGCATGAAAATAAATATAAATGAAAAATAAAAAAATATTTGATTTCACGTTACAAATAATTTATTTAAATGTGACTTCATTGATAATTTAATACAGTCATTATTGATACCTATAGATTCATGATAATGATTATGTCGTTTATTGAGCAAATAAGGTTATAATGTGGGTCGTCATCGTAGTGCTGAAATTTGGCTACTAATTTTATTTCCTTAGCGCCAACCTAGCTTGGGTGCGATGGTTGGACGGTATTTCAAAAATAAAAAAATAAAAATAAATATTTGTGTTTTATAAACCGTTTCAAAAAATTTATTTGGGGGATGGGGGGTAAAGTGTGAGGGTGTGGTGGTTATTTGTGAGATGATCTTAAAAAAAAAAAAAAAAAAAAAATTAGGGGGGAGGGAGGGCACGGGGATGGTTTGGGTGTTCGCCCTGTTGGCCGCGTATGCGTTCTTGAGTTATCATCCAAAAACCATTTTACTATTTCCTTTGACCTAGTGACCTCAAAATCAATAGGGGTCATCTGCGAGTCTTGATCAATGTACCTATGAAGTTTCATGATCCTAGGCCTAAGCGTTCTTGAGTTATCATCCGGAAACCACCTGGTGGACAGACCGACATGAGCAAAGCAATATACCCCCTCTTCTTCGGAGGGGGGCATAAAAAAACAATGTGTAAGTCAATATCTTATTGGTTTGTAATGCATGTCCGCGATAAATCCAGGATGCGACACATCGTGGTGGGGAAAAGCGATGACACTTGGGAGTCTTGTTTGTCACATGCCAATTAAATAGTCTTACGTTATCCTGTGATAGTATTGGGCTCTTATCATTGTATGCCATTGACAAGTTCATTCTATGATGAGCAGATTAGCGGGACTGAAAAACCGTTAACGAGTGTTTGAAACAACGAAGCCAATTACCAATTATTCAACACCCTTAAAAAACACAATACACACTATGGGTTATACAGTTGTTTACGATAAGCGTTATGCATAAACACTCTACCTAAACAGGGCCCTCAATCTATCAAATCTGCCGCCGAATTTTGGCGGCAGTCCCTCACCTGAAAAGTATACTTTTTTCAACTTTTTGGGGGGAAAATTCCCCCTAAAACAAGATGTGTTTGTGAAACACAATGTCCCCCTATATGATGTTTGACCTTGTAGGATGACCTTGACCTTGTGAAGGATGACCTTGACCTTTCACCACTCAAAATGTGCAGCTCCATGAGATACACATGCATGCCAAATATCAAGTTGCTATCTTCAATATTGCAAAAGTATTCATAAAATAAGCGATTTGGGCCACATATATTTGACCTCTGACCTTGAAGGATGACCTTGACCTTTCACCACTCAAAATGTGCAGCTCCATGAGATGCACATGCATGCCATATATCAAGTTGCTATCTTCAATATTGCAAAAGTATTTATAAAATAAGTGATTATGGCCACATATATTTGACCTCTGACCTTGAAGGATGACCTTGACCTTTCACCACTCAAAATGTGCAGCTCCATGAGATACACATGCATGCCAAATATGAAGTTGCTATCTTCAATATAGCAAAAGTTATTGCAAAATGTTAAAGTTGGCGCAAACAGACCAACAGACAGACCAACAGACAGGGCAAAAACAATATGTCCCCCACTACTATAGTGGGGGACATAAAATTATTAATTTTTTTTTTAAATAGAAAGATGTGTTTCATCTCATGATCATTATATTTCAATTCTATTTCAATTTAATCTTTTCAAACATACTAAATTATGAACAAGAGCACCGCCTTGCGGGTGCAGACCGCTCATCTATTTTCTTTTTAAAGGTGAAGGGACTCTCATTTTCAATCACAAAGGAGGGAGGGGTGGAGTGAAGAGGGGTGTATAGTGTGGGGGTGTGGTCATTTATAACATTATTTTCCAAAAATGCGAAAAAAAATGCAAAAAAAAAAACATGGGGGTGGGGGGATTCTTGGGTGCGATGATTGGACGGTATTTCAAACTTTAAATAATAAAAATAAATATTTGTGTTTTTTAACCGTTTAAAAAAAAATTAAATTTGGGGGGGGGGGGGGGGGGGGGGGGTATAGTGTGAGGGTGTGGTGGTCATTTGTGAGATGATCTTAAAAAATAAACAAGAGTTCCGCGGTCGGAGATGACCGCATTGAAGCCGGATTTTTTATTTAAATGACAGGAAAGTACCTTTCGTGTTTTTGTCAATGCAATACTTAAATTACTGAAATATTGTTCAAAGGTCAAAATGAAATGTAAGTACTTTTCAAGGCATGAGCAAACCTTGTGTTATGTTTTGAATGCATGCATATACATGAACAACAATAACATTTAAGGTCACAAATATGAACTTGAATTGACAATTAGGAAAGTTTGATCTCAATTTTTTTATTTTTTAACATTTTTACATTCAAGGTCACGGTGACCTTGACCTTAAAATGACCAGTGGTCATCTACTAGTTCTGGCCAACCTTCATATCAAGTTTGAAGACTCTAGGTCTAAGCATACCAAAGTATTAACAACTTTAACATATTTACATCCAAGGTCACAGTGACCTCGACCTTCAAATGAATGACCTTGAAATGACCAGTGGTCATCTAAGTGTGCTTGCAAACCTTTACGTCAAGTTTGAGATTCTAGGTCCAAGCATACCAAAGTTATAACAATTTTAACATTTTAACATTGAAGGTCACAGTGACCTTGACCTTCAAATGAATGACATTGAAATGAGCAGTGGTGATCTTCTAGTACTGGCCAACCTTTATGTCAAGTTTGAAGACTCTAGGTACAAGCATACCAAAGTTATAACATGGAATAAGAACTTTAACATTTTTACCTACCAAAGTTATAAGAACTTTAACATTTTTACATTCAAGGTCACAGTGACCTTGACCTTAGAATGAATGACCTTGAAATGACCAGTGGTCATCTAAGTGTGCTTGCAAACCTTCATGTCAAGTTTGAAGACTCTATGTCCAAGCATACCAAAGTTATAACAATTTTAACATTTTAACATTTAAGGTCACAGTGACCTTGACCTTCAAATGAATGACATTGAAATGACCAGTGGTCATCTTCTAGTACTGGCCAATCTTTATTTCAAGTTTGAAGACTCTAGGTACAAGCATACCAAAGTTATAACATGAAATAAGAACTTTAACATTTTTACATTCAAGGTCACAGTGACCTTGACCTTCAAATGAATGACCTTGAAATGTCCAGTGGTTACTTACTAGTTCTGGCCAACCTTCATGTAAAGTTTCAAGACTCTAGGTCCAAGCATACCAAAGTTATAACAACTTTAACATTTTTACATTCAAGGTCACAGTGACCTTGACCTTCAAATGAATGACCTTGAAATGTCCAGTGGTTACTTACTAGTTCTGGCCAACCTTCATGTCAAGTTTCAAGACTCTAGGTCCAAGCATACCAAAGTTATAACAACTTTAACATTTTTATATTGAAGGTCACAGTGACCTTCACCTTCAAATGAATGACCTTGAAATGACCAGTGGTCATCTGTTAATCCTGGCCAACCTTCATGTCAAGTTTAAAGACTCTAGGTCCAAGCATACCAAAGTTATACCATGAAATAAGAACTTTAACATTTTTACATTCAAGGTCACAGTGACCTTGACCTTCAAATGAATGACCTTGAAATGACCAGTGGTTACTAACTAGTTATGGCCAACCTTCATGTCAAGTTTCAAGACTCTAGGTCCAAGCATACCAAAGTTATAACAACTTTAACATTTTTTATATTGAAGGTCACAGTGACCTTGACCTTCAAATGAATGACCTTGAAATGACCAGTGGTCATCTGTTAATCCTGGCCAACCTTCATGTCAAGTTTGAAGACTCTAGGTCCAAGCATACCAAAGTTATACCATGAAATAAGAACTTTAACATTTTCGAGCACGCCGCCCGCCCCCCCGCCCGCCCCCCCGCCCCCCCGCCCGCCCGACAACATCAATCTATAAGCCGAGATTTTTTCGAAAAAAATCCGGCTAAAAATAAAATTAGGGGGGGGGGGGGGGGGGGATTCGGGTGGGGGGAGGGGGTTGGAATTCTTGGGTGTGAAGGATGATGGCATTTCAAACATAAAATAATAAAAATAAATAATTGTGTTTTTTAACCATTTCAAAAAAAAAAATAATTTGGGGGGGGGGGGGTGGGGGGGTATAGTGTGAGGGTGTGGTGGTCATTTGTGAGATGATCTTACAAAAAAAAAAAAAAATTATAAAAAAATAAAAAAAGATGTGTTTGTGAAACACAATGTCCCCCTATATGACGTTTGACCTTGTAGGAAGACCTTGACCTTGACCCTTTACCACTCAAAATGTGCAGCTCCATGAGATACACATGCATTTCAAATATAAAATTGCAAGCTTCAATATTGCAGAAGTGACATAACATGAGCAATTTTGACCCATATATTTGACCTTGAAGGATGACCTTGACCTTGACCTTTCACCACTCAAAATGTGCAGCTCCATGAGATACACATGCATGCCAAATATCAAGTTGCTATCTTCAATATTGCAAAAGTATTCATAAAATAAGCGATTTGGGCAACATATATTTGACCTCTGACTTTGAAGGATGACCTTGACCTTGACCTTTCACCACTCAAAATGTACAGCTCCATGAGATACACATGCATGCCAAATATCAAGTTGCTATCTTCAATATTGCAAAAGTACTCATAAAATGAGCCATTTTGGCCACATATATTTGACATCTGACCTTGAAGGATGACCTTGACCTTTCACCACTCAAAATGTGCAGCTCCATGAGATACACATGCATGCCAAATATCAAGTTGCTATCTTGAATATTGAAATACTGCAAAAGTGTACATTAAATGAGCGATTTTGACCCATATATTTGACCTTTGACCTTGAAGGATGACCTTGACCTTTCACCACTCAAAATGTGCAGCTCCATGAGATACATATGCATGCCAAATATCAAGTTGCTATCTTCAATATTGCAAATGTTATTGCAAATGTTAAAGTTGGGGCAAACCAACCAACCAACCAACTAACCAACCAACAGACCAACCAACAGACCAACAGACAGGGCAAAAACAATATGTCCCCCACTACTATAGTGGGGGACATAAAAACAGGTGTCCGAAACTTAGAGTTGAAAATTGAAGTGTCCGAAAATAGCGTAAATTGTATCAATGACTACCAGTAATAGCATGCGCTTGTTAAGTACCATGCCGTATTGTATACATTACAGGTATATATGTTTGCAATGCATTTTAAATAATTTTAAATGCTTAATTTATTTGACAGAAAGTTACTACAAGGTTGTACTTTGACCAACGAGTTCAGCTTTTTTTTCCTTCTTTGTGACCCGCCGATCATCGGCCCTTTCCCCTGCGATTTTTTGTTCCTCTCAGCTGGTAAATTTTCCCCTAGATTTGATTTTCCCCTCCAAAAAAAAAAAAAAAAAAAAAAATTTTTTTTTTTTTTTTTAACCTTTAAATATATAAGTTAACCTGATCCAGTGTAGAAAAAAAAAAAATAGTGCATAATTAAATTTTTGTTTCCTTGAATTTGTTTTAAAAACAGTAAAATATGCTTAATTTATTATTCAAGACTTTCATTATTTTCCCCAAAATCTGGCGTTTCGTGTGATTTTTTCCCCCAAAATCTGGCGTTTTGCGCGATTTTTTTCCCCTCAAAAAAGGCCAGGCCCTTTCCCAAAAATCAGATAAAAACCCCTGGAGTTCAAAGATGAGCATGTGATGTACGAAATAAAACTGCAAACTATGAATTCTTTGTTTGTTCATTTCCGATAGTTGTTGTCTAACACCTTCCTTTGTTAGTAAAACTTGCAATAGGGTGCATCACACTTCAAAGCGTTTAGTATTTGTCACAGTTATTTTACTGAGAAGGGGTACCGGTAGCACCATTGCGGTATATAAATGAACTGTTAATTGGCAGTACCACTGGTAATTGTCATAACGCTTATGCTATCGGGCGAAACCAGTGTTTAATACCCGTTTATAAGGTTATTTACCAAATAACGTAAATGTAACCGTTGCCCTTATGCATGCACCTGCCATGTTTTATGATGTTAATCTGGTTGTAAAACCCCATGATCGAAGTGTCATTAGATATCGAAAACAGGACCGAAATTTGGTAAAATAGCGCAGTAAAATATACTGTCCGAAAAACTTAGAGACATTAATTATGGACGAAAACTCGTGTGTCCGAAAATTTAGAGTCACGAAAAATAATTATTTTTGCTAAAAAATGGGGTGTCCGAAAACTTAAGTGTCCGAAAACATAGAGTAATTACAGAAATATAACCATTACATATATTTTTATCTTATACATGTGTAATATACTTTTTAAGCGTTTTCATTGGTTTAGTTTTTGTTTATTGACAAACCGCATTTTGTTATTTTGCTGAAATGACGTCACGAAATGTAAACAACATTCGGGATTTACCATTATGTTTGCATAAATATTTATTTAATTTGCTCATTAAAAAGCATGTGATAAAAAGATCTGACACTTATTGTCATATCATACCACTTTCTATAAAACTTGTCCAGGAAAGTTGTTAATAAGCTCGCCAAAGGCTCGCTTACTAACAAAATTCCTTAACTCATTTAATAAAATATCGTATGATATGACAACGCGTGCCAGATCCTATATTTAACTTTATTTAAAATATGCCCGTTGTTGTAGGAGAAGACAAATGAGTGAACACTTTAAATCTGACGCAAAGAAGCTTACATACAAACAAAAGTACCTAACCTTTGTTTTAGAACAGACATAAACGCTGTAAATGCACACAGCCGAAATATCATTGAACAAATGTTCTCACAAAGTTGAATGAAGAAAGGGCACTAAATGTGGCCTCTCAAGTGTTTAAACAACGTACTTTTTTAAGCCTCTTTTTGAAGGAGCAATTTTGGGTTTCTTGGCAGACATCAATCCAAGTTTTGCCTGAAAACAACAAGAAAATGCTATATTGAGGATTAGTATTTATGTGTTCATGTATGACTCTCATTATATCACAAGTTTAATAAGTCATACTTACAGCCAATTCTACAAACACTCTTTAAGTATTTTCAAGTCTTTAACAGGTCTCATAACTCTTTCTTGTATACTTACTACTGTCAGCCCTATTGGCTAATACAAAATTCAGATCAAGTATCCAGGACTTGTTTTCTTACTATTTTGGGGCTAGGTCCCTTTGTATTGGGGAAAAAAAAACATTTTTAACTAAAATTGGGAAAAGAGATTGTTTTTTGTTGCTAATTTTTTTCCCTCAAATATACTAGGTTTAACTTATGGAACTGGATTGGAGATGAACTAAATGTTAAGACTTGTTTACAAACATATTTTTTCAAATGGAACCTTTGTTTTGGAATTTTTAGGTCTGCTTTTGTAAAAAAATATCTTTTCCGCATCGGGATCTTGTGGCTTTGGGACTTTTGCACCGACTGACATGTTAACCCTTTTTCACTAAGAAACAAAGTGGAAAATGACTGTGAAAACAGCATAAAACCAAAACAGCCTGCGAGTAACTCGCAGTCTGTTCGGGTTTTACCCTGTTTGCTGCTCATCAGTATCTAATTGTAAGAAATGAAGCCTTTAAAACTTTAATCTAATAAGAAAGGTTTTTTATTACATTTATTTTTCTTAGGGATTACACATGCGTATTAATACGTATCTTAGTGGTAAAAGTTAAATAAATGTATTTTCTGTATGCTCTCACCTCATCCATGCCCAGCTGCTGGAAGAATTCTCGGTTGAGTCTCAAGTTTTCTTCTCTTCGTTTCATGATGTCAAACGCTTCCATATTCTGAGTAAAAGTTACATACTGGTACTGTTAGACATTTTAATGAAGAGACCACAAGTGAAATGTGCTGACATTTTTATAACTTTTACTATGACAGGGTTTTCATTTCACCAGGAACTCAGATTACTTCTGAAACATTGTACGTTACATGCATGTGTGAGAGTTACCAAAATTTTGTGTCAAATATTGACTCATTTAGTACTAAGACGCAAACAAGTTCATGACCTATAAACATTTGCCCATGGTTTAAATAATTTTAAAAACATATTCAAGTTGTGCTACAGTAAATACACAGTGATTTTAAATAACTGTGTATTACATTGTAACTGTGGCATGAGTTGAAAAACATAATAAATAAATTACAATTAATTTATTATGTTTTCAATATTATGGATAGAAAACATGATTCCAGCATACCCCAGCACAAACACCATTTGCAGGCGTTAATGAAATAAAATATTTTTTTTCCAAACAAGAGTTTTTGGGGCATTTAACCAGAAACAAACCAATGTTGTTAAGCTCATATTAAACCCATGGTCATCACTTATATTTTATTTTACCTCAAGTCAATAAATCGGTGTACACAACATTAGGAATAGTTCAATTTCATACCATAATCTTTCTTTTTCATGAAAATGTCTCTAAATTAGCTTTGGAAATTGTTCATTTAGAAATATGATAATACATAATGAACATCAATTTTTGTTAGATGATACTTATGAACATCAATTTTTGTAAGATGATACTTATGAATATCAATTTTTGTTAGATGATACTTATGAACATCAATTTTTGTGAGATGATACTTATGAACATCAATTTTTGTGAGATGATACTTATGAACATCAATTTTTGTGAGATGATACTTATGAACATCAATTTTTGTGAGATGATACTTATGAATATCAATTTTTGTTAGATGATACTTGCCTCCTGATCCGAAAATTCACTGTCAGTATCCATGTCTTCTTCTTGGTTACTTTCTTCATGCTTCAAAACCAATTCCTGATTACAGCTTATAATGTGGTCCGCTTTCTTGGCTGACAAATCAATTCTAGTGTCACTGTCCTCTTCTTGTTTGGTTTCTTCATGCTTCAAGATAATTTTCTTCTGCGAGCCACTGGCAGTGTTTGTTTTTTTTGTCACATTCTTTAAGTCTGATAATGGTGACAGACCGACCATAGGGTCCTGCAATATTTTTATTTAACGTGATTCACGGTAATGCTTTTAGTCATTTGTATCCAGGGCTTTTGCTTCTACGAACAGTGTTAACCATTATTGTTTTCATACCTTACTTGCCATAAGTAATTACTTGCTCACCATTTTCATAAAATTTTTAAACAGTAAAAATTGTTAACAAAAGGTGTGATGATGATGCCAGACTTGGTCTTTAATGTATTGTTTAATTTACGGGTTACCATTTTACAGACATAGTGTTGTTGTTTTTTGTTCAAATTTGGGTGTGGTAGGGGGAACCATTCCAATCAGAAAAATAAACTGTATTTATTATTATTAATTAGGTGTTTATGAGACGTACAAGCAGGGCTAAACATGAACAGTTGTCCTATTGCCTCTGACAAGTAAAAGTTGGGTCCGGGCAAGTTATTTTATAATCTAGTTGTCCGCTGGGGCAAGTGCAAAAAACAAAGAGCATTTAATGTAGACTTTAATTACCGTAGACTTTAATTGCTGTAATCATTTTGTTAAATGTGCCAAAATAAATAAAAGCTGCGCCATGAGCGCATGATACGCCCGTCGTTCGCCAATGAAGTAGTAAGGTAATAAATAACCCTTTGAATCATTTTTTTACTTCAGTTTATTTGTATTTGAATACATGGTTTATTTTATAAGTACATGAGCATGGAAATCACGAAATTTTGACGAACAAAGTCCCATAACTCTGGAACGACAATTCAGAATTCCGTCAAAAACGAAAGGGGATCAGGGTTTATCAATATTAAGATTGTGTTGAAATTTGAAAAAAATCCATCGAAGGATATTTGAGCTACAGTAGGACATTCAATGAAATCACGAAATTTTGACGAACAAAGTCCCATAACTCTGGAACGACAATTCAGAATTCCGTCAAAAACGAAAGGGGATCAGGGTTTATCAATATTAAGATTGTGTTAAAATTTGAAGAAAATCTGTCAAAGGATATTTGACGTAGCGTACGACATTAACAGACGGACGGACGGACGGACGGACGCGGGGTATACCATAATACGTCCCGTCATAGACGGGCGTATAAAAAGGTTTTGTGGTGTATCATTTTGATCTTTATTTAAAATTATAAGGTTTACAGTTAATGTGATATTTCATGTTTTGGCAAGTGGCTTTACGTTCTGAGGGCAAGTAGATTTTCTTATTACTTTTTTTAGGTTAATGTTGAGCCCTGACATGTATATAAGTACTTGATAGTAAATGTAACCAAGTTATAATAGAGGCATACTATAAAACATAACAGATAATAAAATCAAAGCGTTGGGAGGAGAAAAGTCTAGGGCTTGAGGGGAGGAAAGATTAGGGGAGAAACGTCCAGGGGGAGAAAGACCGGAAACCATTTTTTAAATGCACCCTATTTTGGATTGAATCAGGGAATCAAAAAATGGTGTGTATTTAAGTAGGAGAAAATGACTAGCGGGAGAAATGTCCAAGGGGGAGAAAAGACCAAGGGGAGAAAAGACCGTACACCTAAAAAAAACACACCATTTTTTGATTCCCTGACTGTATGTATGTCCTTATTCTTATTAAATGCAGGAAAAGTATCCTCAAGTGCCTAATTTCGACGCATCTAAGCAGTCGGTTGAAGTTTTGTTTCTCTAAATAGGGATTAGGTTATTAATATTGTTATTTAATATCAAATTTACCTTTTATTTAAAAAATTTAATTTCAATTGATTGTGTTATTAACCAAAATTTGTTGATAAAGGACATGAGCTAAGTCTACTCTAACGGTGGCCATCTTGTTGAGAGTGCCCGGTAACGACGCATCTGATTGGTTACCTGATTTCAATGTAAACATCACTCCTGTGGAGACTGAATGCATTAAACATTAACTCAGGACTGTTTTACTTACACTTGTTTCACTGTTAAAGCAACCTGGATATGAAATTAATGAAATCAATTGGGGTTTTGAACTTTATTCGTGTCAATTATAACAAGTTTTCAACAAGTTCAAGTTACTCTTCACCAACACAGTGAGGACACATGAAGATAACACCTCACCTTACAACCCGGAGTTTAGTACAATAAATGAAATGAACCCCGTGTCCACACCCAGAACACTGCACCCATTTCACAAAGACCAGTGAAGAACTCTGCTGTACAGCACTAAGTGTGAACAGGCGGCTGCATACACAGCACACCTCTGTTTTATCCTCATCCTCTGATGATTCATCTACCGGTATAGCAGGGACAGGTGACACTGCCTTAACTGTTCCAGATGGTCAAGGTTGTACGGTCAACTTCTGGGTCTTTGTCTTTTTTTTCCTTCCCTCTTCATGATCCTGAATTCTATGAATTATTACATCCTTAGTAATTGGCTTTCCACTGACCACTGAACTTAGGTATTTCCTCTTTGTTGTTGCTTGTTTCTTGGATATGATGTTTGCTTCTTTGTTGCAGAAAAATTGGGAGACTTTCGTTTCTGAGGGTTGGATGATTGATTGAAGAGTACTGGTTTCTTGTTGAAAGGCCTCTGATGGCTTGAATACTGAGGAATCTATAGCATTTGGATCATATGGGTAGATGCCGGTTTTGCGAAAGGATGCCTGCAAATTATTTGGTAACGGTGCTAGCGAATATGCCTTGCTTCCAAGTGCACACACATTGCAGCGTGTTATACTTTGCCTACAGTTGTCGCGCATGAACTTGTGACACACAGAGCTGTAGATCCTTTCGAATGGCCCAATACAACCAACATCTAGAGGCTGCAAAACATGGCTCGTGTGTGCTGGCAGAACAAACAGGATTATGTTCTGTGAATTGGCCCAATCAATCAACCCCAAATTAATGTGAGACTTGTGGCCATCATAGAGAATCAGAACAGGATTGCCCAGACAACGTTCAGGTAAGTATTTTAGCAGGTGTTGCTCAAGGTACCTTTTGAACACAGCACTATTACTCCACCTGGACTCGGTCGGTGACTGTACCATCAACTCCATGACCGCCACCATCTTATACCGTAATTACTCTATGTTTTCGGACACTTAAAAATAATTCATTTTTTTTTGTGTCCGAAAACTTAGATACGAAAAATATTCACAAAATACAGGTGTCCTAAAACTTAAAGTCGAAAATTGAAGTGTCCGAAAAAGCGTCAATTGTATCAACGACTACGGGTAATAGCATGGCTTGTAAAATACCGTGCTGTATAGTATAAATTACAGTTATATGTGTTTGCACTGCATTTTAAATAATTTTAAATGCTTAATTTATTTGACATCGTTACTACAAGGTTGTACTTTGACCAACGAGTTCTAAGATGAGCATGTGATGTACCGATACTCGCTAGTATCAGTGATTTTTTTTGCTCAAATTTACAGCCGATTTTCGGCTTCTTCCCAAACGCAAAAATACACGTTTTTTCCCAAAAATCTGACCAAAATTTCCCAAAAAAAACCCAACTTCCAACTTTTTTTTTTTTTAGAAAGAAGTCTCATATAACTTAATTATGATTTCATAAATCTAGGTCTCAACTTTATTTTTTAAACATCTTACAAAATATATAACTTGAATTTAGTCATTTTTGTCCATAAATCATTCCCAAACTTGCCACTTTTATTGATTTAAAAAAATCCCAATTTGACCAGACTCCTTTTCTAGAAAACTCCCTGAACATGCACTTAAAAACAATATCACTTCTGTTACTTATAATCCTATTTATAATGCTTAATTTTTCCCAATTTCATGGTTTATCGCGATATTTTTCCCAATTTCACGGTTTATCGCGCTAATTTTCCCAATTCAAAAGGCACAGGCTGTAACAAATTAAAGCAAAAAAAATCACTGAGTATGAACCTGTAATTAACGCAAAAAAAGCAAACAATGAATTCTTTGTTTGTTCATTTCCGATAGTTGTTGTCTTACACCTTCCATTGTTCGTAAAACTTGCAATTGGGAGCATCACACTTTGAAGCGTTTAGTATTTATCACAGTTATTTTACTGAGAAGGGGAAGTACCATTGCGGTAGATAATAGCACCGTTCTGCTGTGACGTCACTAACTGCTAAGCTGACGATACATAGGTCACGTGGTTTAACCACAGACAAAGGATTCACTCATGTGGATTCACTCATGTTAATTGGCACTACCCCTGGTAATTGTCATAACGCTTATGCTATCGGGCGAAACCATTGATTCATACCGGTTTACAAGGTTATTTACCCAATAACGCAAATGTAATGGTCCGTTGCCCTCAGGCATGCACCTGTCATGTTTTATGATGTTAATCTGGTTGTAAAACCCCATGATCAAGTGTCATTAGATATCGAAAACAGGACCGAAATTTGGTAAAATAGCGCTGTAAAATATACTGTCCGAAAACTTAAGAGATATTAATCATGGACAAAAACTCGTGTGTCCATAAATTAAGAGTCACGAAAAATAATTATTTTTGCTAAAAAACAGTGTGTCCGAAAACATAGTGTTATTACGGTAATTCCAACTTGATCCGTAACCCTGGAAATACACTTATGGGAAGTGGACAAACCTTTCTCATCAACATTGTATATCCAATCTGGCTTATGCTTTAGATCATACTTGTCCATGATGTTGCCCTGTTCAGGATTATATACTGACACGGATTCCTTGTTGGTGGCTTTGGCACGTTGAATCTCAAGCCCACAAGGCTTCAACACTTCCAGCTCTGGCCATCGTTTCATAAACAACGTGAACCACTTAAGTGTGAGCGGATGCTCCTTGTCCCATTTTCCAATAAATATCGCATATTCACTGGCCATGTCAACAACTTCTGACCGACTATAACCATATCCACAGCTTGCCATCAGGCCTCGACACTAACGGTGTTCGGGGAACCCAAGGCCCCCATATTTTGGCCAGGGTCACCAGTTCTTTCAAGCTGGGTGATCCTCCGGGAACCCTTAATTTATAGAACCACTTCATATTGATTGACCATTTGAATCCGCATAATTACCTTTTATTTTTTATAAGTTTATAAGAAGAACTTCCGAGACGGTTAGTAGTGTATTTTTAATATCTCAGACCAGTTATTATGTGGTACATGCGTGAAGTATTTCGATTACGCGAAGGCTAAGCACTGCGTACCGGCAAAGTGCAATCTACCCCAAGTAAATCATGGTCGATTACTATTCGTTTTTTGCGACCCCACAACAAAAACAAAACTCACTTTAAATTGTGATAATTTAAACAAAAAATGTGGAGATACCCCGAGGGTGTTAAAGAGCCCGCACCTAAATAAAACAAAAACAAATGCAGAGCAGTTGGAAACTCTTATGTGTTACGTGAAAGAGAAAAGAAATCGGCATTTTCAGGATGAGTGGGCAAAAATTTGATCTTGGTTATCCTTTGATCAAGAAAAAAACACTATGGTATGCACGATTTGCCAGAAATATGACAATGAGCTGCCATTTGCCACTGGGGGGAATGAAACCTTTAAAAAAAAAACTACATAAAACATGCTGAGTCTGAAGGCCACAAAAAATGCTCTGGGGTACAAGGCAGGAACTGCCCCTACCAATAGTACAACAGGTAGCAAAACCATTGGTATTTTAAATAAGGCGGCAATAAATAAGCTATGTATACTATTTTGACATGCCCATTATGTAGCCAAATTAGGCAGGCCATACACTGACTATGTTACAAGACAAGGCTTATGAGCTATTAATGGATCTGCTTTAAATAACAACTATTTTGAATATAGGAAATAAAAACGTGTACACTACGAGTATGCTTCTTGTACTTAATTGCCCATACGCTGAGAGTCGCTGTGCGTCCAAACAAGAGGGAACCCTAGTTTGGGTGAGGGTCACCAAAAGTTGAAAGTAGGGTTCCCTCCCGGTACCCTGTAAAAAAAGTACGTGTCAAGGCCTGCTGCCATTAATTTTAGATGGTCTGTCAAGTGTGCCTCTTCCTCCTGAGATAATGTAGGTGGTGGTCCAGAATGTGTTGCCTCGGATTTACTCTGCCATTCAACCTGTGTCGCAGTGAGGCTTCTGGGATGCCATACTCTCTGGCAGTGGTTCTAATAGGGGCCCCTGTCAGCAACACCTTTTCATAGGCTGTTTTAATGGAAGTAGGTGAATAGCACCTGTACTTCTTTTGTGGGACCTACAAATAGTAATAAACAAATTAAGTAATAAACCTGACATGCAATTACCAATGCAATTACCAACATGAACATTTGCTAGTTACAATTATTTTTAGCATAACAAAAAAAATATCCAGAATTCACATCAAATTTAACGCGTACACCATTTCCAGAGTGAAAATTAGTCTATTTATACGATGTTCTGTCACATGACAGTCACATGACTTATGAATGAAAATAGTGAGCTTTTGCAGACGATACCGATGCATTTTCCCACGGTCTTATTTGCAAAGAAAATTTGGTGTAAAGTGTTCAAAAGTTTTGCATTACGTAAAATACACAAAAATACATCAATTTTAAACCAATCAACCATATCTTACCTTTGAACCAGCTATTTTCCACATTAAAAAGAACAACTCTAGCAAAATCGTCGTAGCGTAAAGTCTGATAGTGTATGACGTCAACGAATGTCGCTTATGTATCAAACATAGGCAAAACAAAAATGGCGTTGTATTAGGGCAGCGTCGATTAGGGTCACTCGACGATAGGTAATTATTTTATTAAATTTTTAGTTTGATGAATTTTAATAATTACACTTATCAAATGATAAATACTGAAATAATTGTGAAACGACGATGTTTTGTTTTAATCGCGTCATCGGAATTCACGCGCGATTAAAAACGTGAAGGTTGTTTCTGTTTTTCCCACGGTCTACTTCCGCTTAACGCTCCTGATTATTTCGAAAAATAATGGAGATTAGACAGGTAATTCTTATATTTATGAACGAATTCGCTCTGAAAATTACTTTTCTTCACATCTGACTATATAATGCCTACATAATACATAATGTACCCGTTTTCATACTGAAATGGTTCGTAGTACATTGCATCGTCTGCCATTGATAGGTAAGATGGTAAAAATCACGTGATATGACGTCACTCGCTCAACACTTGAAAAAATACGGAAGCGCATAATGGACTAATTAATTAAGAATACCAAGCACATAATTTGCAATTAAGGGCATTTTGGTTATCATGTTTTTTTTTATTGTTTTCAGAAAACTGATACAAAAAGAGGCCCTTATCGAAGTTGCTATGACCAGGCAGATTTAAAATTGGCTTATGATGCAGTGATGATAAATCACATGTCTGTGCAGAGAGCTGCCACTACTTATGGTGTACCAGTGTCTACACTAAAAGATAGGGTCCATGGTAACATCCCACTAGATAATGTGCAGTCAAGCCGCACCCAGTTATTCTCAAAAGATCAAGAAACCATGTTGGCCCGGCATTTGAATTCCATGGCAGAGGTCGGGTATGGATATTCAAGAACAGAAGCTATCAACCATGCATCTGACTATGCGGTCCACCTTGGCCTCAGAGATAAAGATCACCCTCTCACACTCAGATGGCTATACAAATTCCTGAACAGATTTCCTGAATTGTCCGTCAAAAAGCCTCACAGTCTTGAGTCTGCCCGTGCCAGATTTGCCACCAGAAATGCAATTTCAAATTACTTAAGGCAGCTTAATAAGATCCTGAGTGAAAATGATTTGCTGAGTCAGCTGGAAGCAATTTTCAATGTTGATGAGAAAGGCCTATCCGTCGACCACAAACCCTAAGAAATATCACTGGTGCTGTATGCAAGGCCAAGGCAATAACATCTGGAAGGTCTCTAACAGTAACCTTGATTGGAGGAGCCAATGCCATGGGTAATCAGGTACCACCATTTTTTGTCTTTCCCGGCAAGCGAATGTAACCTGAATTACTTCAAGGTGCTTCCACTGGAGCTACAGGTGTTGTTTCCGAAACGGGTTGGTCAAACACTGATATCTTCAGCAAATACATGAAGGAGCATTTAGTTACGTATTTGCCACCCCACAATGCCAAATCACCGGTGCTTGTCCTCTATGATGGTCACAAAAGCCACATATCACTGCCACTGATTCAATGGGCCAAAGAAAACCATATAATCCTGTTTGTCTTGCCTCCACATTGCAGCCACTTGCTCCAGCCATTAGACATTAGTTGTTTTGGCCTATTTGAAGTTTCCTGGAACTCAACATGCCATGGCTACATGTGAGAATCTGGTGGAAGGGTCATAAACCGATATGATGTGTGCAGATTGGCATGCAAGGTATATTCCAACACTCTGACACCATCCAATGTTCAAGCAGCCTTCAAGAAGAGTGGAGTATATCCTCTGAACCCGGATGTTGTGTCAGACCATGACATTGCCCCATCATTGAGCTTTCCAGCTGCCAATGAAAGTGACAACAGCAAAACCAAACAGCCCGAAACCAAAGTTGTAACAACCAACACTGATGCAGCAAAAGCATTCATGAACAACAGAGGTGGAAACATTTTGGAAAATGTTAAGGTTTCTAAATCTAGAAACACCCTCAGCAAAGTTGTAGGAGACAAGGCAATCACTAATGAGGATTTAATAACAAAAATACAAAATCACATTCAATCACAGTCCACATCTATGAAGAGAAAATTTATTCCTCCATTTAAAGACCACCAACCACATCTGACAGGGGTTTTTCTGCCTACTTTGGGAAAAGGGAGTCTGACCAAATTGGCAATTTTTTATCGACAAAATTTCCCATTTTTGTTTCGTGAAACGGCTCATTTTGGGGAAACAAAAATAAATTAATCATGCTTAAATAAGTCTGTGGTTTAACAATTTTCTTTATATAAACACATGCAAAACAAACACTGCCCAAACACAAGTTACAGCAACATTTTTGGCCGAGCTAAAATAGAGCCATGGGTATTTCATTTCATACTTTAATGTATTAAATGACGATTGAACTACAACTTTCTTACAAGGCTCTGAGCATTCAGTTGCTGATTTTGTGATTGACGGCCCTGGCATTACTTCTGTTGCTGTTACATTTTGCTGCGTATCGTCTGAGCCTGTCTGTTCAGGGTTTCTCGCGGCAGTAATTTCGGAAGATTCTGAGCGTTTCGAAAACATCGATGATATCGTTACACATCCTTTAGCGTCTATTTTTGTGTTTTTTTTTAATGTAATATTTACTATTGTGCGAAGCCATGATTGAAAATAAGCGTCTACACATGGTTTTCATTAGGAGGCGGCCGGCGGCCGATTTGACCGCCTCAAATGTTATTCAGGCCAGCTCAAATTCGGAAAGAAAAAAAAACATGACGAGATATTTATTATTCGTTAATATACCAACTGTCTGAAACGGAAGTAAACAACCTTAACCGATATATGTTAATTGCTTTCTCATTGGTCGAATCGATATAATTGTCCAATCGCGGAGCGGGTAACGAGACTGTACGACTTTGATTCAAGGTCACAAACTGTGACAAAGTCAACAATTGGATATGTAAAAAAAAGAGAAAAAATAAACGACTTTTTCGTTTGTGTTTCGAGCAAGAACGATACTTCGCTGTTGAAGTTATCTTGTTCCTGTTTTGTTAACGTTTATCATTTACCGGCACCTCCGATTAAATGCACTTTCCTGCTACACTTACATTTCGTTTTTTATTCGATTTTCGACAGATTTCGTTGATGTTTGGTTTCTCAGCGGAGTTTTGATCCTCCGAGCGGTAAGTGGATTTATTTGTTACCACATTTTACAGGAGGGTGAGCCAAATATAAATAAAATAATGCTTCAGTATTATTGTTTTAATTATTGTGATTTTTATCAGACTTTATTTTTCTTAAGGTAACTTACTCCTTTGGTAATATTATTTGAATTGCTAGTCACATACTCTTGGTAAAATGGGATCGTGTTAAGTAAAGGTTAATTATATTGAATGTTATTGTTTGACAGGTGATAAAGATGTTTACAGTTTGTACTGTTTCTTCTTATTTGCAATAACTACTCCTGGACTAGTCATTTAAATTGGTTAAGTTATATATTTGAAATGTCATCGTCATTTTTTGGAAGTAACAACTTATTAAAATGTTAAAATTTCCAGTGTTTGTTTAATTCAGATTTTCATTAATACTGTAAAGAATACATGTTATGTACTGCACAGAAATTATACATTAAGCTAGGGCCCGGGCCCTTCGCCCCCGACAGGGACATTCCAACTCAGACCCATGCATCTACATGAAAATTTAAAGAAATAGATTGTGATAATTGCTAACCAAAGTATTTTTTTCCTGTTTTGAATCTCTTAAAAATACAGGTGTCTTAAAGCTCAGGAGAGTTGATGTAACCTGAGGACTTAACAATTCACATTAATATCCTCTATTTTAACTGAGGAAAATCATGTAAAATATGTGCCCAAAATCGCTCAGAAGCCACGATTGGGCACCTTTATTTAAAAAAAATTCCGAAGGGGGGGGGGGGCATGCCCGGACCCCCCTAGCAGGTTGGCCTCCTCAAATAACTCAAAAGCCTGCTACAAAGAATCCTAATGAAAACCCTGCTACAGATATGGTATAGAATGTGTATTGTGCGGCTCTATATACTCTTGTATAATGCGGAACAGTTCGAACGTCATAGCTGAAAGTAAATGCATCCGGCAAATACACCAAAAAATCTGTGTCACTAAAGGCTTTAATACGTCGCGAATGAAGGAAAGTCACTCTTTCGATAAAAATTATGTTTACTTTTTATGATTTTGGAAGATTTTATTTTTTGGAATTGGGAAAAATGCAATCAAAATTCAATTGGGAACGGGTCCGTTTGCTTTGGGAATGCCTCCGTTTCCCAGAGGCGCAGACAGTGCTGAAAAACCCCTGCACCAGAAAGAAACCTCTAGAATCAATAACACAAAAGGGAAACAGCCACAAGCTCAACAACAAAAAAGTGAAGACAATCACTGCCATGGATTCAGATGATGACATTGAATCTGAAGAAGAAAAGTGTTGTGTATGTGGAAAATTCTTCCCTGAAAAATCAGATTATGACCACATAAATATAGTTCAGAGGGGACAATGTGATACTTGCAACAAGTGGGTCCACTTGAAATTCTGCACAAGAGTGAAAGTACTCAGACGTGGTGATAGTTTTCTTTGTCCCACATGTTGCAAAGCAGAAGAGTAATCAATATCTATTAAACACCTTGTAAATAAGTTCAATTTAGTTCAAGTTATCAACTTTTGACTCTTACTGTTCATAATATTGAAAATGGCTGAGTGCTTTAACAGTTCAATGTTTCTTTCATTCATTTTTATTGCTGCGTGTATCTGTTACATCGTCGAATTTATGTTACACCGGGATATTATTAGCAACATGCATTTAGGAAAGATATTCAGCGAAATTAAAATTTCGTATGCAGAAATTCTGAATTTAAATAAATTGATTTTAGTTCAATTACCTTTCTTTTTCGAGACATTGAAGTTCGTGTCCGTCTAGCGCTCATTTTGCAGTTCGTTATGTAAACACATTAATGGCGCCAACTTTCCAAATGAAGAGTATTGAGGTTAAACATCACTACAGGCTACATTACAGTAGCACTACACAGCCTTAGACCCAACCTCCGCGCAGTACATACACTGTTTATAAGCGCTTTTGCAGATTAATAGAAACTTAATTCACTGTAATACACTTAATTTTTATGTTGCTCAAAATGTATACCCAACATACTACAAGCATTTATTTGTATTGTAAAAATGTTTTATGTGTAGGTTGAATCGTATATTGTTAATGATAAATCGACATAGAAGATTTTAAAAAGCGTTGTAGTCGATACAGATAAAAGATGTATTACCGACATTTAAACTATCATACCAACAATGCGTTATGTAGAGTTGGTGTTTAAACTTCAGCTTCTGTAGGTCCTAGTTTTGTAGCAGGCACATTTATTATATTATATCATTTTCTCTTATTATAATACTTATTCATTGAATTGAAAATATGAAAGTTTTGTTATTAAAAGCTTTACAATTATTAGAACCTAATAAAATATGAAATCATTTATGGAAAGGAATTTAATAATGAGATTCATGTAAATAAATACCTTTGTATCCAAATAATTATTTTATTCTCTCGTAGAAATGAGTAGCTCTTGTGAATTAATTACATTTTTAGTTCCAAACATTTTATTCCCAAAGAAATAATGCAAGCATGCCTTAAGGTGCACTGGTTTGACAATTTACAAAGACAATAAAATCAATTATTGCCGTAACCCATTCATGCCTAGCGTCTAGAAAAAAGGCATTGGCAAACAGCGTAGACCCAGATGAGACGCCGCATGGTGCGGCGTCTGATCGGGATCTGCGCTGTTTGCGTAAAGGAATTTCTGTAAGAAATATTCTAAATGTAAAAATAATATACTAGACATCCCTAATTTTGGAGATAAATTGATCACATTTAGAAGGATGGGAGAGTCCACTAGGCATAAATGGGTAAACTCCAAAACGAGGGCAATGCAAATCTACTCTACTCTACAGTGAAGACGCTTTTTCTTCGAACAATTGTAAGATTGTATGTCTGTGCACGCTTTGCCGACTCTATGGCCAATCTTGCTGTCACCGGCTGTTGACCAGAAGAACCTTAGCGTTTCCCAACACGTTGACAGAAATAAGAATGGCGTCCGTTGACACTTCCATATTCTTCATAAAATCAGACCTAAATGTCCCGATACACATACCTGGGTGCATTAGTCCGCCTTCTACTGCTGCATCATTTACAGATCTTCCCGTCCCTCTTTCACCCCCTCCGTCTATAGTGCAGTCAGAATAGTAAATGCGTAAAACTTTTACACAATGCGGGTCTTCCTAGAGCAAGGGGACAGCGCGAGAATACGTGCTTCTCGGGGGCAGGCGGTAATTCTTGTATTGGCAGAGCTATCAGCAAAAATGTCCTTATATGAAATTCATGGTAATAAAAGCAAAAATCAGTGAAGTGTTAATTTCTCAAGAAGTTTCTCTACGGGCGACTATCGTCCGGTCGCGACATGCACGCTCCCGCTTCTTGACCGATGGTAGCAAGCGTAACTTCACGTGTAAAACGATTCATTCGTCAAAAAATCAATAGAAACGACTTTGTGTGTAAGTTCTGTGTTCATTTCTGAGTTTTTATTCAATAGCGTACGAGTTATATATGAAAATTATGTTTAATACATTTATTATATGTTTTGTTTACCCAATCAAGATTCCAATACCTGTATGTATTATATCCTGCATTATTGAATATATAATATTATGTTTGTAAAGCTAAGCATTATAAATAAATTTTACATTTCTATAATACAATGCTCTTCATTGTTATAAATGTGTAGAATATGCAATGACTCGTGTATTTAATGAATGTATTTTTAATTATCATATGCTATCATAATAATCTCTTTTCCGACCTAGAGCTATATATAATGTTTTATTCCATAGACGCATTTAATCGCAGTTGCTTCTGCGACTTCGTCAAACGTATCCAAAAGGTTAAGTTTTGCTATAAAATAGAAGTAGAAGGTTTACATAATTAGCATAAGTAAAATTGTCTCGTGTACATATTTTATGATAACAGGGTTTGACATGTACGCGATTTGGTATCGGTTGGACTATATTATGTGCTCCCTCCTTCCGTAGCCCCGCCACCTTTGAACTTTGCATTTACACTTGGCAGATTGTGATAAGTTTATTGTGCACTGTATGCTCTCACAATCTGATTTTATTATTTTAATTTAATATTTAAAACATATACGAGTAAGACATACATATATTATACATAAGCGATGTTGGCACCTGCGGAGGGAACATGGCCTGTGATCAGGTACACACGAGTCAGACATCTTAATGAGTGTATTTTCTTTGTCACGATCACAGGGATTTTTAACGATTTTTAAAGATCTTTAACGATCTTTAACGATCTCAAGGCAACGATTTTACATGTAATCGTCTAAATTGGTTCGCTGATAACGTAAAAGGAATAGAAAACGCCTAATTTTTAAGGTCAAGATATCAAAGTTATACAGGCTTATTTCATGATATATGTTTCCACACATTATATTAAAGGGTGCGTCCAACAAATTTTGGCATGTATTGAAACATGTAATCATATGCTTTATATTGATAAATTTAAATATTTGACCTAAAAATCTCCAGTAAAAAAACAATAATACAATTTAAAAAAAGTAATCCTCAACAAGGCTTGAACCACTGACCCCTGGATTCCTGGATTAAAAAATCTCCCGCCTAGACCACTCGACCATCCATGCTCATGCTTAGAGCAGATGTTTTTTTCGGCATAGCTGTTTAACGTCACTTTTGACCTTACCTGACATGTGTAAGTGTCCAATAATATTCAATTTCAATTTCTCGCGGCTAGACACGAATGAATACACTTCATTTATTCCATTGGCTGATTTGAGTATACAACAAGAACATTGGAAACATGTCCGCGTCTTTTTAACACTGTTAAACTGCATGAAACAACTGTATCTCTAATGAAAAGGCTTAATAGATAGAACAGGTTTACACTCAACTCTCGACATCAATACAGTTTGTGCGTGCACCGTTTATTTTCAGAGAATTTCCAGCGCAAGAGCGTTTGTACTTAAAGGCTATGTTCTCATATTTAGTACTGACTTCCATATTCCTGTCAACATTTTAACATGTAAAAGTATAATGAGCAGTGGAAGGGTGGCGTCACTTTAATGCATTGCATTTCAACCCACAAGGTATCAGGGTCAGTTCGCGGCCAGTAGTGTGAATGTCAGGGTTTATTTACAGGTCATCGCTGCGTTTTCACGACTACCTTATGTCCTGACCTGAGTTCGCGGCCAGTAAAATAATCGTTATATAATAAAGACGCTATCCGTGAACTAGGTGAACTGGAATTTTCTTTATACCAGAAATATGTTAAATGAAGATATTCAGCGATATGATTATGATATGTCAATAATAGATTCTTAATGTGTTTTCAACAATACCCTGATCAATATTAATTAAAAAGTATTTCACCATATTGACTAATGTATTAAGCATGAGCGCGACGAATCTCGATACTGTTAATAATCGAATCAAATAGCAATGCCCGACAAACCACTAAAACAGGTTTGTTCGAAGAACGCGCGTATACATATTTAAAATATGTACGGATACTTCGCGTGTGGCCGGTTGACTCATATGTTTTAATTTCACGTCCATTCTTCTTGTGGTTTCTGTTTTGTATCTATAAGTTTATGAGCAGCAATATGTAATAATGTAAGATAAGCCGCGAAAACTCCGCGTAACATCCCGTACTGCGTGTGATGCAGCTAAGAACTGCACAGAAAAAGACACTCGCTATCCTTGATCTCATTCATTGAACTCTTTACCTTTCACAAATCCAACCACAATCAACGTCGTATATATTTTTTAAAGATATTTATTGTTACCTATATAAGCAATCCTCGTAGTTTCCCAAAATATAACTACAACTACAAAATTTTGTCAATTTACCATTCTGTTGGACGGCCTCTTTTAAGAACGTTTTACCATTTATATCAGTACTCTGTGTTTCTTGGTAAGAAGACCCTTATAGATTTTGTGCCGTTTCTATTGATTTACAGAGCATGTATTAACAACTCTGTCTTGAAAAAATATTTCTTCATTTAACGGGATAGGTGGCAGTAAATCAATAAGACCACGCATATATATATAAATCAAGTTTTGTTCTGTAATCTTTACCCAATTCACCATTCCAAAAACATAACTGCACCTTCTGCCTTAACAAGATTTTTGTTTAGACGAGACTCTCTTTAAACGAAAAATAACACAACAGCGGAAAGTGTCGTTTCTGATTAGCCTGTGCGGATTGCACAGTCCAATCTGGGACGACACTTTACGCACATGCATTTAACCCCCTTTTCACAAAGCGCGGCTCATAATATGTGAATAATCTAACTTACTGCACATATGAATATCATTATAAGATTTACCACCACAAATGTCTCCAACGAATTTCAGAATGAATTCTATACGTTTAAAAATATTCTCTTGTCTTTAAAGTCAATACCTTCCATATACATTATTGTTAATATTGTAGTTGCGTGAGTCAAAGAGCAATAAAGTTTTTCATATGCAAATTATAACGCAGTCAGTGCTGAATCAAAACGCTCTGGAAACTATGTATCTACTAATGTAGACGGCAAAGGAAACCCCCATGCATTGACCTTATATTAATTCTAATTAAAGACGACGCTAATGAATGGGCTCCTGCATTGCTGCTTACTTAGAGAATTATGAACATCATCTTTTAGACTATCATGAGAACATACATCATGTTCCGATTATTTATCAATGCCATCTGTTCACATAACGGCGAAATTTGGATCGTTGAAATGTTAAGACAGATGCATAATTCCGTCTTTACGCGCCACCGTGTGTCTCTTAAATAGATCCTTTAAATGCCATATATATCACAATATTTGTTTCTGGCAACGAATGATTGTTATAATCATTGTTCAATACATCATACGGATAAATTGTATTTGTCTGTTGTATGTCTTAAATTGCACCCGAATACCATTGATGTTGCATCAACAGCATTGTACGAAAACGTGTCACTCCCATGAACTCATGTAATAACATTATTTATTTTGTCATTATCAATTATTTAAAGTAACGTAGGATCAATTTATTCTCGTCGAATTAAAAAATATATACATATTCACATGTACAGGGTCGTCGTCGGACTTTTCAAAGTGGTCAGGCTCTAAGAGCCGGAGGACTGCTGCTTGCGCCGAAGGCGCGAAGCAACTAGGGGGGGGGGGTCCAGGGTCATGCTCCCTCTGATTTGTTTTTTGGAAACATTAAGGCTAAATCGTGACATCTGCGAGGTTTTGACGCAAAAGTGCAAATATTACTAAGTTACACAGGCTTCATATTATTTGCAAATGCGATAAACTAGGGAAAACAGTTTGTTAATTTTCTAAATTGCAGTGCTGTAACACCGTAAAAATTTTCCAAATACACAGCTGCGCCTTTCTTCTCGAGCAACGAACACCTCTGCAATTTTAGTTAAGTCAAGAGCGTCAGTTCTTTGCTTATGGACGTACAAAGTCATAAGGTTGTTGAGTCTAGTTTGGGACATTGTGCTTCTCAGATATGTCTTAATTCTTCGAAGTGAAGAGAACGTCCTCTCGCTTGTTGCATTTGTAGCTCAAATTGTCAGTAAGATTCATACAAATGCCGCAGTATCTGTGTATATACTACTGATTAACCGTACACCCCTGTCTCCGGGCTCCCTATTGACCGTACACCCCTGTCTCCGGGCTCCCTATTGACCGTACACCCCTGTCTCCGGGCTCCCTATTGACCGAACACCCCTGTCTCCGGGCTTCCTATTGACCGTACACCCCTGTCTCCGGGCTCCCTATTGACCGTACACCCCTGTCTCCGGGCTCCCTATTGACCGTACACCCTTGTCTCCGGGCTCCCTGACCGTACACCCCTGTCTCCGGGCTCCCTACCCCTGTCTCCGGGCTCCCTGACCGTACACCCCTGTCTCCGGGCTCCCTACCCCAGTCTCCGGGCTCCCTACGATGTAATGGCAACGAATTTCACTAGGTGATATAGATATGAACTCATTTAGCATCTTTAATTTTTTTTTATCCTATGAAAATTTATGGTTCAAATAAATCCTTCGGCTTTCTTTAATTACATTCGTGTAAGTTTATTATTGGATTTGCAAAAGAAAATAATGAATACCCCAGATAGCAGACCGACGTTGGCCCAACGTCGGCATCACGTTGGTATGATGTTGGCGTTGGCATGCTTACGTTGGGCCAAATGTCGGCTGGCCAACTTAAATTGGCAACTTCTGTGGTAATATCTGCCAATGTTGGGAATAATTATTTGCAGTATAATATAAGATTAATACTTAGTAAAAATGAGCTTTTTGGATTTATAAAAAAGATACGTATGTCAAGAATTGGCTCTCGTAGTTTTATATTTTGTGCAGAGGGACACCATGATATAGCCCTTTTTTCGTTTTTTTTTTAATTCGAATAGAAGGGGTCAAAGGATTTTGATACAAGATGATCTGTCTCATACCTTCTATTGAACGTCAGGCAATTGCCGTCCTAGTTTCGGTACAATATTGCATTTCTTAGGTTCAGCTATAAGTAGTGGTTTAAGGGCATATAGCATTTTCGTGTAATTTTATTATTGCAACATAGCGATGGTTATCATTTTATTCACTTTGATGTCTTTCCTCGTTTCTTGTAAAAAAAAATCGTCTGCATCTATCGGTATAAACATCAGGGGAAATGGAGTGAACGGTTGCTCGTTTGTACCATCGGAAAACAACGCAGTTATAAAACGGATAGAACTACCGGGATTTTATCATTTTGCAACAGCATCCGTTTTGTTTTGAAAATCGGCGAGTTTTTTTAATAAGGAAGCATGATGAAATATTTCTGATCCAGAGGAGATTAAGCAATTCATCTCCTAGCTCAGCCTTCTTTTCTTTCTTTTTTTGTCAAAAAGTGGTCAGGCTATAGCCTGACCGGCCGACGGCCCTGATGTATGAACATTATTTTATTATTTAAAGTTATATTATGTTGTTTTTGACAATTTTGATTACACATTATCAGGCAGAAATATCAATCATGATATTTATATAAAGACAATAAGTAAAAAAAAAATTTATTATAGTTCAACCTACGTGTTTGTTAAAAAAAGACCATTGGTTGGATAACAATTACGCAGTGTATTTTATTTAAAATTTATGTTCAATTCAACATTACACAATTACTTCAGTATTCCATCATGTAACATTTGGTTAATTTAATATATTTTCAGTAAAGACTGAAGTATATGTTTTAGATTCTTACAAAACTGTGTTCAGATTTAATGCAGAACTGACGGGAAAATTCTTGCATACCACAAATAGCATTTCAAAAACGTGTCCCACGCATAGCATTATTGCATTTTTTTAGCACACACTCCGAATCAGAAGTATTTGTGCAAACATACACTGTATGTAGCTTCTCTATGAAGAATTACAATGGCCGCCCTATTTTTTAAATCTTCGACAATATTATTATGAACGTTTTTGTTGATTGAATAAAAATATACCACACATAGCATTTCAATTCGTGTCTTTTCAAACGCGCGGTTGCACTTTTTGGAAAAAATACTAAATTAATTTTGCGCAAACTTAACACAGTTGTGTGTTTTGACAATGACCGGGCTCTCGTCTTTGTTTTTTTGAAAGTGGTTTTGAATTAATGAAGAAATTATCAAAAACGTTACCTGAAGCGATGGTTTGTTGACATACGATTGTCCCACACATAGCCGAAAAAGTCACGTGGTACAGGCACCTTGATTATCATAGAAGATTCAAAAATGCTTAGTTTTGTTGTATTGAATGTAAATTATTAACAAATTGACAAAAGTTCTAAATCTGAATGGAACTTGGGACGGGATTGACAACCGCTCGGGAAATGGTTGCTTCACTTGGGACGGGATTGATAGCCGCTGGGAAATGGTTTGCTTCACTTGGGACGGGACTTATAACCGCCGGGGAAGGGTTTGATTAACTTGGGACGGAATTGATAACCGCCGGGGAAGGGTTTGCTACACTTGGGACGGGATTGATAACCGCTGGGGAAGGGTTTGCTTTACTTGGGACGGGTTTAGTAATCGCTTGGGAAGGGTTTGCTTTACTTGGGACGGGATGGATAACCGCCGGGGAAGGGTTTGCTTCACTTGGGACGGGATTGATAACTTCCGGGTAGGGTTTGCTTAACTTGAGACGGGATTAATAACCGCTGGGGAGTGGTTTGCTTCACTTGGGACGGGATTGATAACCGCCGGGGAAAGGCTTGCTTCACTTGGGACGTGATCGATAACCGCCTAGGAAGGGTTTGCTTTACTTGGGATGGGATTGATAACCGCTGGGGAAGGGTTTGCTTCACTTGGGACGGGATTGATGACCGCCGGGTAAATGGTTTGCTTCACTTAGGAAGGGATTGATAACCGCCGGGGAAAGGTTTGCTTCCCTTGGGACGGGATTTATAACCGCCGGGGAAGAGTTTGCTTCACTTGGGACGGGACTGATAACCAACGGGGAAGGGTTTGCTTCACTTGGGACGGGATTGATAACCGCTGGGGAAGTTTTGCTTCACTTTAGACGGAATTGATAACCGATGGGGAAGGATTGCTTCACTTGGGACGGGATCGATAACCGCTGGGAAAGGGTTTGCTTCACTTGAGACGGGATTGATAACCGCTGGGGAAGTGTTTGCTTCACTTGGGACAGGATTGATAACCGCTGGTGAAGGGTTTGCTTCACTTGGGAGGGGATTGATAACGGCTGGGGAAGGGTTTGCTTTACTTAGGAAGGGTAAGGTTACCACTGGGGAAGGGTTTGCTTTACTTGGGACGGGCTTGATAACCTCTGGGGTAGGGGTTCGGTTACCGATGGGGTACAGTTTGCTCTACCTGGGACGGGATTGGAAACCGTTGGGGGAAGCGTTTGCTTTACCTGGGATAGGATTGGTAACAGATCAGGAAAGGTTTGTTTTACTTAAGAAGGGATCGCTAACCGATGGGGAAAAATTTGCTTTAATTTGGACGGGATTGCATACCGATGGGGAAGCGTTTGCTTTACTTGTCAATGGATTGGTAACCGATCATGAAGGGTTTGTTTTACTTGGTAGGGGGTAGGGTTTGCTTTTCCTGGGACGGGATGCTAACCGATGGGGAAGGGTTTGCTTTTCTTGAGAAGGAATTGATAACCGATTAGGAAGGATTTGCTTTACTTGAGATGGGATTTGTAACCGGTTGGTGCGGGTTTACTTTACTTGAGAAGGGATTTGTAACGGATTGAGAAGGGTTTGCTTAACTTTGTTAGAGATTTGTAACCGATCGGGGCGGGTTTGCTTTTCTTGAGACAGGCTTGATAACCGATCGGGAAGGGTTTGCTTTACTTGGGAAGGGCTTGGTAACCGATTGAGAAGGGTTGGTTATACTTGGATGGGATAGGTAATCGATTGGGAATGGGTTGATAACCGATGGGAGAGCTTTGCTTTACTTGAGAAGTGATAGGTAACCAATTGAGAAGTGTTTGCTTTATTTGAGATGGGATTTGTAACCGATCGGGGCGGGTTTGCTTTACTTGAGAAGGGATTGATAACCGATGGGAAAGCTTTGCTTTACGTGAGAAGTGTTAGGTAACCGATTGAGAAGTGTTTGCTTTATTTGAGATGGGATTTGTAACCGATCGGGGCGGGTTTGCTTTACCTGAGAAGGGATTTATAACCGATCGGGGCGGGTTTGATTGACTTGAGACGGGCTTGATAACCGATCGGGAAGGGTTTGCTTTACTTGAGGAGGGCTTGGTAACCGAATGAGAAGGGTTTGCTTTACTTGGAAAGGATTGGTAATCGATTGTGAAGGGGTTGCTTTACTAAGGAAGGGCTTGGTAACCGATCGAGAAGGGTTTGCTTTACTTGGGAGGGCTTGGTAACCGATTGGGAAGGGTTTGTTTTACCAGGGACGAGATTGGTAAGTAACTGATGGGGAAGGCGTTTGCTTTACTTGGCAAGAGATTGGTAACCGATTGGGAACTTACTAACTGGCATACAAAGAAATTTTCATACTAAACAACCGTATACGATTTTTCTATGACGTTTACACAGTGATCTGGTATGGAGTCCCATCTCAAACTTGCGGAAACATATAGCTGACTCATGGAAACATATAACTGACTTGTGGAAACATATCACTAACCTGAGGAAGCATACTAGTATCACTGACGGGGGGAAACATATAGCAGACTTGAGGTAGCATATTACTGACTTTTATAAACATATCACTGACTTGGAGAAACATATCATTGACTTGTGGGTACATATTACTGACTTGTGAAAAGATTTAGCTGACTTGGAGAAACATATCATTGACTTGTGCAATCATATTGCTGACTTGTGGAAACATATTACTGACTTGTGGAAACATATCACTGACTTGTGGAAACATATCAATGACTTGTAGAAACATCTTGCTGACTTGCGGAAACGTATTACTGACTTGAGGAACCACATCACTGACTTGTGGAAACATGTTACTGATTTGTGGAAATATATGACTGACTTGGGGAAACATGTTGCTGACGTGTGGGAACAAATAATTGACTAATGGAACATATCACTGACTTGTGGAAACACATCAATGACTTGTGGAAACATAAACACTGACTTGTGGAAGCATTTCAGTTACCGGCAGAAGCATAAAACTAACGTGTGCATTTACAACTCGTCGCCACACTTATCACGCCATAAATATATGGTACTTTTGCAAATTGTTACAGTACAAGGTCTTAACATTGGCTAATGTTTATCGACAGTGCATTATAATTCTTAGTCTCTAACACTTCTCACATAATATTGACTTTTACAAAAAGCATTATCTAAGATAGAATGCCCTCGAGGAATGTGATCTTCGTGAAAATGAACAGGCTTTCAAACACCTTTAGTTGGTGCACAATGCACGGCCAGCATCCTTCAAGTACGGTTGCGATAGTTCTCAATGTTTGAAAAAACAAAACGTCTAAGATACTATTGATATCGTTTTCTTATAAATCCTATCTTAGTTAAACCTTTACCACTTATAACCGTATTTTGACGCATTTTTAGTCTCGTAAAAAGTTATATTTAATTAAAGACCTTTATTACTAGATTCAAGTTTTAAATGCTTCATTTTCAACCCTTAGATACTGATGAGCAACAACAGCATAAAACCTGAACAGACTGCGAGTTACTCGTAGGCTTCTCTGGTTGCATAAAACCTGAACAGTCTGCGAGTTACTCGCAGGCTGTTCTGGTTTTATGCTGTTTGCACATAGCCATTTCCACGTTGCTTCTAAGTGGGAAATGGTAATTATGTGATTCCATAAGCAATGGTTATTTTAATTGGATACTGTGAAATAAACAACGTTGATATACACTGATTTATGTTAATAAAAACTATGGATTTTAGTTTATTTGATATGCATTGATCTAATTGATATACAACTGTGATTTAAAAGTTCAATGTTAAATTGACAACCGATGATAATTTAAAACAATTTAAGACTTTTAGTAAAAAATATTAAAAGAAGTATGCCACATATGTCTGTGAACTTCTTTTAATTTACTCATTGATCGTTTTTTAATATAAAATTTTTTGATTAAGCTTATGTTATACAAAGAATTTAGTTGTATCATTTCGCATTTCAACTTAAATTAAATGTATTAACGTATATTTAAAATGTTTCGGAAATGCAACCCTAGTTTTTTATACTTTATAATAGATCTTAGTAATGACAGAAGATTAAAATTATTTAAATAATAAAATATTATGCTTTTTTTCTTGACATGTACCAAAAACTTATTTCAAGATGGTTTATTGTATAAATATTTGTTAAATAAATGTTGGTTTTTAACCTAAATTGAACATAGACATTTTAAACCGCCTAAAGGATATGCATTAATATGTTTATATATATTGTTTTGTAAAAAAGATATACTTATTTTGAACGCATGTATGTGCATGTAAAATCATTTATATCACGACTCGAAGTCTTCTAATGCCGTTCCTTCGTACACGCAGCACGTGCAATCACGTCAAGCACGCGTATTAAACAATTTGTAGTAAGAATTAAATAGCATGTATTTGTTTGGATATGAAATACTCCCTAAAATATAAGTTTCGAATTGAATCTTATATTCCTAAGAAAACTTCAGAATAACGTGTCTTTGTTCCGCTAATTGATGAAATGATGTATGTATATGAAAGTTATTTACACCAATTTTTAAATAAATAGTAGTCAGACCAATGTCAGAGGAACTTTGATTATATATTTTCTATACTAGTATTTAAATTGAGCTGTTTTATCTCATTTAATAATTAATTAAGTACACAAGAAACAACACCCTTCGGCGCACAATTGAATACCAATATATATCACTGACGTATTCCTGTATTTTAGGAAGTTAAACTATATCTGGATGTCTATGGTTCAATTTTGGTAGCGGATTCATACATATTGCACATTTTAACGCTACGGTTCCTATAATACATGCTTAAATACACCACCTTGAGGGACATGCGATCTGTGGGATGACTATTTCAAGCTACACTCACGATATCTGGAGTCAATACTGCGGATGTATCATGAATCATGAATAGGGCTCGTCAATTTATTTTAGTTTATGATTAGAAAACATGCACAACATATACAAACATGATCCGAAATAATAAAGAATGTTTGTTTGCAAACTGTTATTAACATTTTGATTGTTAACATACGTATTATTGACATGAACAAAATAAGCTTTATAAATAAAGGCGCTTTCCACACACCGTTCAATCGACTAACGCAACATCTGTGGTTCATCCATCGGCTGAGGTACTGTATACATGTCGAGTATAGGGGAGTGGAAGTATTTCCCTATTCTTTATATTTTACCTATTGAATTAGGCAGGTTTGCGTGTGTTCTTTGAGAGCCTAAGTAAGAAGGTTTTTGTGAACGCAATCCTTACCTTCCTAGCTGCTTACTTTTAAAGAAATACGTTAGAATGTGGTCAAAAATCAAACAAAATTCACCACTCTCTCTGTCAAAGTCTAATTTCACAGGATTTAGACCAAAGATAAATGTGAGCAACATTTTATTGAAATCTTTAATAATTATTCTTCGGTTAATCCAAATTAGAGCATCCCACATGAACACAAAACATTTTTATCAACGTTTACATTCGAGTGTGGTTTGAAATCGGCTCAAGACAACGGCCGTGGCTAATTTTAAGATGGTCATGCCATCAGCTGCGAAAATAAAATTACACTCAAGCCATCGGCTGAGGCAATGAAAATTTGCATTATGAGATGTGGACGTTACTCACTGACCATATTCGATAGAACTATCAAATATTTTTATCACAAAAACAGTTTTAAGATGTTCATTCGTATTTTGAAATAAAATGGGATGGGTGAGTGGATTTCTTTTTAAATAATTCAAACTTTGACATTATTGAAACAAGTCATTTTCACGCAATATGTCTCCACATCATGTAGAGTACAATTGACTCTCGCTATGCCGAAGACGGATATATCGAAGTAATGGACTTCTGCGTACGTAATCCGGATAGTGCCATCTATAATCTCGCCCTTCTTTCCTCAAGGGAGACACACGACACAGGAAGTGATACACGATATTTTGCGCAACACACGAAGCGACACACGATATTTTGCGCGATACTCAAAGCGACACACGATATTTTGCGCGACACACGAAGCGACACACGATATTTTGCGCGGTACACAAAGCGACACACGATATTTTGCAAGATACACGAAGCGACGCGCGATAATGTACCATGAACTATCGCCCTTGTGTAGGTAGCTCAAAAGGCGATATATCGTGGAAAATATCGCGTGTCGCTTCGTGTATCGCGCAAAATATCGTGTGCTGCTTCGTGTGTCGAGCAAAATATTGCATGTCGGCTCGTGTGTCGAGCAAAATATCGCGTGTCGCTTTTTGTATCGCGCAAAATATAGTGTGTCGCTTCGTGTATCGCGCCACATATCGTGTGTCGCCCTTTGAACGCGAGACACAATATTTTGCTAGATGCTCAAAGCGACACACGATATGTTCCGCCATACACTAAGCGACAAACGATATTGTGCTCGATACTCAAAGCGACACGCGATATTTACCGCGATATGTCGCCTTTTGGGCTTCCTACAAAAGGGCGATATTTCGTGGTACATTCTCGCGCGTCGCTTCGTGTATCGCGCAAAATATCGTGTGTCGCTTCGTGTCTCGCGCAAAACATATTGTGTCACTTTGTATCGTGTATCGCTTCGAGTGTCGTGTGTCGCCCCTGATGAAAGAAGGGCGAGATTATAGATGGCACTATCCGGACTCCGTATCGTGATATTTAAACGTTCAACTTGTTAATTTATTTGAATGTGTGAGTTCCATACAGTTTCAACTATTTTAAGATGTACCGCGACAAATCACACATGAATTATCCATGGTCCTTTCAAATAGTATAATCTTGAAAGAAAACCGCCACCGATATAGATCGAAAGTTAGCTCGAACTAAGAGTTTTGTCATAATTATTGCTATTTTAACAAAATTATTGAAGGAAATCATTTAGTTCAACGCATGCCAAACACATTTGACAATCGTCTCCGAAGTACAGTGGAATCTCGAAATGTCGAAGTTCATAAACCATACAAATTATTTCGAGATAAAAGTATTCGAGTGACCCGATTTATAAGACGTACATTTCTGACTAGTTATAACTAGATACAGGTGAAAAACGATGCTGAAAGCTCTCCAGTAAGAGATTCCATTATTTATTCTGGAATGATATTAAAATACATTTAATTAATTCACTTAACTATTCATTTAAAGCGGGTATATACGATTGTTTATATGTGTTTAATTGTAATATATTGATAAAATATGTTACAATAACACAAAATAGGCAAGAAAAATTATACATTAAAGCCGAATTTCATAAAATCCAGCAAAGACAAATTAGCGCCCCGAGCCGATAGTGACGTACATATTTTTTATACAATAACCGAAGCATTCGTCTTTGTATTATAAACCGTTAAACTACGAGGTGTGTTCCAGAAGTTCGTGGATTTTCGCTATAACTTATTAGTTTGCTGGTAAAAGTCAATGAACTTTACATATTATACAAACCAATTATCACGGACTTTATATATAAGCTAAAAATGCATGAAATCCATAAAGCGCGTTTGAAACGCGTTGCCATAGAGACCTCAGTAACGACATGCGGCGCACGCGTGTATTTTATTATAAGTATGAGCGTTACGCGAATTTAAATTTGGTTAAATGTCGTTGATAAACAGAATTTACGGCAAATTTCACGTTACAGCGCCTAAATCCTCCTTACAGCCCGGATTTGGCCCCTATGGACTTCCGCGTCTTCCCGGAAGTTAAATCACAGTTGCGCGGTATTCGCTTTGCAAGTAAACAGGAACTTACAGTTGCAGCAAAGCGAATCGTGACGCTGACTGGTATAGAGACACTTTTGACAAGTGGATTTCCCGACACATAAAGTGCATTCGCGTTGGAGGTGATTATGTGGAAAAGATTTGACAGTTGTTAACTTCATAACGTCATTGACGTTGGACAGAAACGTTACACGTGCGTCGGTGTGCGCAGTGTGCACATGTTTAAATCTCTGATATATATTTATTGTTTTATGTATTTCCATGATATTTGGAGAGTAGATTTGGTAAGGACGAAATATTCTTAACATGCTATTTGTTTGTCCATTTATGTTACCAAATGAAAGTTATAGCGAAAATCCACTAACTTCTGGAACACCCCTCGTAAGTTTAGATGCACATCGTACATGTATGGTATACATGCTGGCGAATTCGGCTGTACAGCCGTTTTCAATTTCAGAATTAAATATCTGGCTTATTTCGCATTTTTCGACACATGTTCTTCTTAACTTTTATTTTAATTTATATTGAAATATATATATATATAATAAGTGTTTTACACAGTTTATATAAATTCAAAAATATTTGACAAAATCGTATATACCCGCTTTAACAACGAAAACTTAACTACGCTACAAAAACAAGGTATAATATCACTCATTCCAAAACCTGGAAAAAAAACTTAGAATCCTTATCAAACTGGCGCCCGATTAGTTTACTTATCAATGATTATAAAATTGCAACTAAAAGTACCGGTATATCAAACAGAATAAAAAAATATTACCATCAATCATTTCAAGATCTCAATCTGGTTTCATTAAAGGACGTTACATTGTTGAAAACGTACGTCTAATACAAGAATGCATAAATTATTTCAACCAACCAAACAATTCTGGTCTCATTTTCTTTGCAGACTTCGAAAAGGCTTTCGATTCACTAGACCATTCGTTAATGTTCTCTTGTTTAGAAAATATGAATTTCGGTGAAAGTCTTATTAAATGGGTTAAACTATTTTATACCGATATTAACAGTATAATAATTAACAATGGCCTTTTCTCAAACAGTTTAAACATCGAACGAGGGGTAAGACAAGGATGTCCACTTTCATCCTCGCTATTTATTATATGCATCGAATATCTATCACACTATATACAATCAAATGAACATATACATGGAATATCGCTAGAACCCGACGAAGAAATTAAACAGTCCCTATTTGCTGACGATGCAACGTATTTTTTAAACAACAGTAGTGACTCATTCAATAATCTTATAGAATCGCTAACCCTTTTTGGAATGGCATCGGGTCCTAAATTAAACAAAAGTAAATGTACTGTGCTAAAAGTATGTAAATTTAAACAAAGAAATATGCATCTTAAAAAAGAAATGAAATTCATCTGGACTTCAGATGAAGCAACAACGTTAGGAATAACCTTAACAAACAATGAAAATGAAACAATTCTTTAAAAAATATTGCCTAAACTACAAAAATTTAAAAATTGTTTAAAATCACGGCAACACCGTAAACTTACACTTATAGGAAAAACACCGTTTTAAAAAGATTTGCACTCCATAAATTAATTTATACACTAACAGTTCTCCCAAATCCACCAAATGATATTATTAACGATATAAAATCAGCAATATTTCATTTCATATGGGACGGTAAGCCTGATAAAATAAAACGAACACAGTTAATTCAATCTGTAGAAAATGGAGGTATCCAATTAACAGACATCGACTCCTTCTTGAATGCAATCAAATGCAGCTGGGTTAAAAGATACCTAGATAATACCAATACGAGTAAATGGAAATTATTCTACCAGATAATCCTTAAAAAATATGGTGACTCCTTACTTTTTAAATGTAACATCAACAATACCATTTTGCGTGAAATTGCAAACGAAAACATATTTCTATCTAGTGTTTTATCGGCATGGACTAATGTTACTCATAATCTAGAAACCCAAATCACCAGTAAAACTATTTTATGGAACAATAAAGACATAACTTAAAAAAAATAAGACTTTTTTCTATAAACACTGGTTTGAACAAAACATTAAATATGTCGACCAATTGTATGCTTACAGAATAAAGGACTTCTATTCTTTTGAGAATATATGTTATATATGCGGAATACCTTCAAACAATTTCCTAAGGTATTACACATTAATTAAAAGCATACCCATATATATTAAATCTACAATTAATACAAATAACACACCATGTACTCAATTATCATTCACGGAAAACATACTTGCAAAACAAAACATAACAAACAAAATATTTTACAAACTACAAATTAAACACCCAGCAGAAAACTCCAAGATTCAAAATAAATGGCAAAGCCTTCTTCGAGAACAAGAATTTAATTGGAAACAAATATTATAAATCATGCCATATAAAACAACTATAGATAGCACACTGAGAAATTTTCAATATAAATATGTCCATAGAATCATAGCTACAAATAAATATCTTTTAAGTGCAACCTATCCAACACAAATTTATGTGATATATGCAGCGAACACATTGAAACAATAGAACACCTTTTCTGGGAGTGCAACATATTCAAATTCTATGGAACCAGTTACCAACATTTCTAGAGAAACAACAATTACAATTAAAACTGTCTCTCTTAAATATCAGTTTCGGTGTTAATACTTTTTAAATACCAGAAATTACACTGTGAACCACATTATCATATTAATGAAATATTTTATATTCAGCATCAAATACAAAAAACAAATACCTACTTTCAACTGTTATTAAATTATTTCAAACTTAAGATCCAAATTGAAAAACAAATTGCCCTTAACAATGATAAACTTCATATATTTGAACAAAAATGGCAACACATTAAACTTTTATAGCAAGTCCAGAATGCTTTCAACCAACTTGATGCAACTCATTCATATTTATAACTATTCTGTAGATTTTTAAAAAAAAAAAAAAACACTATATATTAGCATATCTTGTATAACATGTTTGAACATTATTGCTGCTGCATGATATAACTTTTTTTGTGTGATCATATGCATGTATGTAATGTATGTCTCATATTGAATTAAAAAAAAAAGAGATCCAGCATTACTTTCAATCTTCATGTAGCTCTCTTAAAAATTGTAAATGCATTCATGCGTTTCAATTAAGAAAAACATTGTATCTCAAATTTGAGAAGAGAATGAACTTACATGTTCGAAGTGTCCTTTACTGATGTATCCGTCTTCGGCATAGCGAGAATCAAGTGTACTCTACATGATGTGGAGACATATTGCGTGTAAATGACTTGTTTCAAAATTGTCAAAGTATGAATTATTTTAAAAGAAATCCACTCACCCATCCCATTTTATTTCTAAATACGAATGAACATCTTAAAACTGTTTTTGTGATAAAAATATCTGATAGTTCTATCGAATATGGTCAATGAGTAACGTCCACATCTCATCATGCCAATTTTCATTGCCTCAGCCGATGGCTTTAGCATACATGTAATTTTATTTTCGCAGCCGATGGCATGACCATCTAATAAGTAGCCACGGCCGTTGTCTTGAGCCGTTTTTTTAAACCATACTCGAATTTAAACGTTGATAAAAATGTTGTGTGTTCATGTGGGATGCTTTAATTTGGAATAACTGAAGACAAATGATTAAAGATTTCAATAAAATGTTGCTCATATGTATCTTTAGTCTAAATTCTGTGAAAAAAGAGTTTGGCAGAGAGAGTGGTGAATTTTGTTTGATTTTTGACCACATTTTAACGGATTTCTGTTGGTAAGGATTACGTTAACAAAGTCCTTCTTACTTAGGCTCTCAAAGAACACACATAAACCTGCTTAATTCAATAGGTAAAATATAAAGAATAGGGAAATACTTACACTCCGCTTTTAACCGACATGTATACAGTACCTCGGCCGATGGATTAACGACAGACGTTGCTTTAGTCGATTGAACGGTGTGTCATTCGCGCACATGTAGTTGAGTTTAATGGCAATTAAATTACATACACAACTAGACGCATCGACACGTTCAGGTTGCAAACTACAACATAACTAGTTATACCTGAATTACTTGTTATCATTCTTTGAATAAAACGTTTGTAGCAACACATTGATTATGCAAAAAAACACATCTGAGTTACCCATACATTCATAATGAAACAAGAATTTTTTATAAACAAGAAATCGTTGTTGTCATTAATATTGAGATGTCATTTAGGCCAACATATAAAATACAAGAACACCAATATGCTCGCTTACTTAGCCTTAATAAGGTGACTTGTCGGTCTCTAAGGTGTTCCGAAACAATTAGGACCTAAATTCATGTGACATTAGTTTATTATTTATGTAAACGTTATACACGATTTCTTTCTCTTATAGAAAGACGTTAACATTTTATTAATTACGTTGACGCACTGAATAAAATACTATAAAATTTAATATATAATTATTTCGTATGCAAACGTAATTACAACTAATAAAACGCATCTAAAAACTTGAATGCATAAATAAAATAAGAATTTATAATTTACCGGACGATAATTGAGATATCAGACGGACAGAACTCGATCACAACGTTGCTTACATTTGTAAAAAAATATCGTACAATTGCGGCTTCAGATTGGGGCAAGTTTTTACCTACTATTCCAGGGTGGTTCTCTTCCATTTGCTGTTACAGAGAAAAAGACGTTTGAAGTTTTCATAATAAACTAGAGGTAAATCCCGTGATCAATAGGCCAGCGCAGGCACACTTTGACCACAGGGCTATTGCTTGAACAATCTGGAAGTGGCCAACTAGGATTCGTTCACGACACCGGACACTGGACTGCCACCCTCACAACAGCTTGGTGTACATTTATCCCTTCGCCCTCCGACCTCAAACCATTTCATATACATGGCTATACTTACAATTTGTGCACGTTTACAGTACATAACCCATTTATGCCTAGTGGACTCTCCAATCCTTCTAAATTGGATCAATTTATTTCCAAAATTAGGGATGTCTAGTATATTTATTTCTAAATTTAGAATATTTCTCACAGAAATTCCTTTCAGCAATCAGAGCAGACCCTGATGAGACGCGGCATCATGCGGCGTCTCATTTGGGTCTACGCTGTTTGCCAATGCCTTTTTTCTAGACGATAGGCATAATGGGTTAAACAATGACCAGTCGAACAGGTTATATTGAGGCTGCATAAGTACTGCAATGAATCTAGGTAAAGTGATCTCAGCCTAATCGAATACATCATTTCGAAACAATTGAAATACTGATAACGAGTACGATACATAAACAGACAGACACACAAACCGACATTTTATTCAGGACTTGTACATAGTACATCGTCTAAACACTTACATAAACAAAGAATTTGTCAATATGATAACACATTCTCATTTCCGCAGTTCCGAGAAAAAACAACAACAAATCAACAAATGGGAAGAAGGTATTAAAGAGGCCTTTTCACAGATTTTGGCATGTTTTGAAGTTTTTCATTAAATACTTTATATTGATAAAGGTAAACATTGGATCTAAAAAGCTCCAGTAAAAAAAATCAAGAATAAAATTTACAAAAGAAAACATTAGTAACCCTGAACAGGGCTCGAATCATTGACCCCGGAGTCCTGGAGTAAAAAAACAATTAGACCAATCGGCCATCCTGCCAAGTATATATGACAAGATTATTTCATACGTTATATAAGCAATCTTAGTAATTTCACAAAATATAACGACAACAACAGAACTTTCCAAATTATTTAATCGTTTCCCGTTGCAACGCTTTATAACTTTCCAGTTTTTAAATCGTCAATAGGGCATGGTAAATGTTCAGTATTACTGTTTCATCACAAATATCATAACTAAAAAAAAAATGCGAATCTGAAACATTTTTTTTTCAATTTTGTCAATTTACCAAAACGTGAAAAGGCCCCTGAAGTAAACATAATTAACAATATCATTTCTACAGTGGATATGGGGAAATTACTGAATAGACATTTGACTTTGCAAAGTACATTTATACAGACGTGGAAAACAATTCGTAAATAGATACACTACTATTTACTCTAACTGTTTTTTAACACAGTTAACAATTTTAAGATAAATACAATCACATTTGCTGCAATTCATAAATGCCTATAATTGTTCCACTTGTATTCATACATGCAAACATGTATTCGTTTTAGATATATCACGAGCATTTGAATTTTGAGACCGCATAGTTATTCTTTTATAATGAGTGATAGTTTTATAAGTTCTGCTCTGTAACTTGATTTCAGTAATTCTAAATATTGACATATCTGATCATCACTAAGCATGTCGTTGTCAAAGCAAAAGGGAGTCGATTTGAACGTCCAGTTGCAGAAAAATTTACTTATTTATTTAAGGATAGTTCCTGTAATATTTCCCTCAGCTCGAAATGATGTCAGCGTGCTACTGGCATGTGTTTGATGAATTGGCGGGAATGTTGGTTGCATTAATAACCTCCGGACAGTGTGTCTCACAGGCCCTACATTTGACTGGACAAACCTATGGGTGATGATATTAAAAAAGTTCTTGACCATACATCCAAGAGTACATTTACATCACGTTAGTCTAAAACTTTGCTTCTCAGAAAGATGCAACAACAAAAACGATAAATAGAATAAAGCCGTGTCTGTCTGACGATTAATAAATCATTCATCGCATAATGTTTATTCGAAAGAATGACGTGTTGTTTTCTCTCTCTCGTTTTTCTTAAGTTATAAACTACCATTCAGGCAACAACTGTAAACAATAATAATCGTTTTTACCTTTTTCTTTATTATCAAGTTCCTCCTTAAGATAATATGCTTTTGTGAGAACTAAAAATGGATTGTGTGCAATACTGAGTAAGTATACTCGAACACTGATACACATATATGGAACATATTGAAAGTCGTATGATCAATGATTATTTCGTCTTAAGCTCCACTGGCCAGAGGCCAGCGGGCTTATGTCATGGTCCTGTGTCCTTCGTGCGTGCGTACTTGCGTTAACTTTTTCTTTAAACATCTTCTCCTCCTAATCTACAAGTCCAATTCTGATAAAACTTCTCACAAATGTTCCTGGGATGAACCTCTTTCAAATTTGTTCAAATTATGCCCCTGGGGTCAAATTTGACCCCGCCCCGGGGGTCAATAAATTGAAAATATGCTTATATAAAGCCTATTTTGTGCAAACTTTAAAAATCGTCTTGTCCATAACCGTTGGGCCTATTGCTACCACATTTGGTATGTAGTGACATCTTATAGTTCTCTACTTAGTTTGTTAAAATTATGCCCCTGGGGTCAAATTTGACCCTGCCCCGGGGGTCACAAAAATGAGCATACGCTTAAATAAGGCCTATGTTGTGCAAACTTTACAAATCATCTTGTCCATAACCGTATGGCATAGGGCTACCGAATTTGGAATGTAGTGACATCTAATAGTCCTCTACCAAGTTTGTACAAAGTTAGCCCCTGGGATCAAATTTGACCATTCCCCAGGGGTCACAAAATTGAACATATGCTTATATTGGGCCTATTTTGTGCAATCTTTAAAAAATCTTCTTGTCCATAACCATTGGGCCTATTTCTACCAAATTTGGTATGTATTAAAATCTTAAAGTTCTCTACCAAGTTTTTTTTTCAAATTATGCCCCTGGGGTCAAATTTGACCCTGCCCCGGGGGTCACAAAAATGAACATATGCTTAAATAAGGCCTATTTTGTGCAAACTTTTAAAATCTTCTTGTTCATAATTATAGAGCCTATGGCTACTAAATTTGGTATGTAGTGACATCTAATAGTCCTCTACCAAATTTGTTCAAATTATTCCCCTGGGCTCAAATTTGACCCTGCCCGGGGGTCACAAAACTGAACATATGCTTATATAAAGCCTCTTTTGTGCAAACTTTAAAAATCTTCCTGTCTATAACCATTGGGCATAGGGCTAACAAATTTGGTATGTAGTGACAGCTTATAGTTCTCTACCAAGTTTGTTATTTTATGCCCCTGTGGCCAAATTTATCCCTTGAAGGCTCCAATTAAAAAGTTGTTCAAGAAAATTTGATTCGTCAAAGAACTTGGCCACAGGAAGTCATTGAACTTTGCATTGCGTTTGTGCGTTTTTGCTATTTATTCATTATGGGACGAATTAACTATTTTCTTCTCAAACTAAAAGTTTATCAAAATACACTTGGAATAACTTTTTAATTATAAGAGATAAATTCATACATGTCGAGCGTGAAAGGTAGACCAACATGTTAACTATTACTAGCAACCTATCAGAGAATAGATCAGATACCTTATTTCAATAAGCAATCCTAGTATTTTTCAAAAACAAACAGGACAGGAAACCACGTCAAATGGGAAAAGTTAAGGAAAGTTAGGTCTTTAAACCTCATGCCATATGCAAGTAGTGTTGCCATGAGAGCAACATCTTGTTGAATTATGATTCAATTTTTTGTCTCATAAACATTTACTTTGTTCAACAAACAACCTCTACAAAGTTATCATTCCTACTGCCTTTCTGCACCTCATGAACCTGAAAAACGCGTAACTTTATGTTTCCTCAGGCAAATATCTTCTTTGCACAATAAACAATTTCTTCACCACGTTAACAATCCTGCTACACTAACTTATGCCTCAAGAATGAAGTAAAGTTCAGGTGATCTACGTCATCATAGGTATTTTGCATATGTCATGAACTATATAAGTAACAGAAACTTTTAAACATACAGACACTTTTTGGAATCTTGGAAAAAGATTCATGATTGAATGAAGGACCTTTCATGAATCTTGTAGAATATGCGTAGTTTTGATCTTCAGCATCTAAAAATATATGAAATAGAAAGAACGACAATATCTTTTGGAGAGATAAATGTACCTACGTTATAAGCAAAGGACTTTTGCGACAATTCCAGGGCTTTTTAGTCTGTTTAGTTAACACCGTAGTAACGTTTCCCATACATAAATATGCTCACCCTTTCAACTTTAAGCGTCCAGTGGGACGAAGGATAGAAATAGAAAGTCACATGCTTGAGTACATTTCAACCCATGCGCATTGCACGTTTTTTTCGCATAAAAAACAGTGGAGCGATACAGGGCCATCACGGCCCTCTTGTTTTGTTGACTGGTAGTGCAACTACTGGTGGAATATAGTCAATAAATGGAGACACTTCACACAAAGCTTGGCATGCGTTAACTTATTGACGATAATTTGTAAATTTACGGACCTAAATGATGTATGCATGCTTTAATGCGTTCTATCTTACAGGTTCATTCAGTGATTATCGCTTACTTTTCGTGCTACTTTGCTCATATTTAGCGAAGTTTGTTCCCGAAGACTTAACGCGTTCGATTTTAATTTCACGATTATTATAACAATTATATCGTAGACATTGTCAACAGATACTATATTCCAAACAAGCTTCTCATGACTAGCATAGTTATAGATTTCATTTCGACCCAGAGTGAAAAATGTTTTCAGCACCGAACACTGACGTTGACTGTCATGGCATTCGTAAAATCAATTTAACCCATTTATGCCTAGTTGACTCTCCCATCATTCTAAATTAAGTAAATGTATTTCCAAAATTGTATGCAGACCCTGCTGAGACGCCGCATCATGCGGCGTCTCATCTAGGTCTGCGCTGTTTGCCAAGGCCTTTTTTCTTGACGCTAGGCATGAATAGGTTAAAATGCAGATGCCTCATCTATTGAAACACGGGACCCGGGTGTTGAAACAAAATTTAACATAAACTGCAGAAACTGCAGAATCATTCAAAATCAAGCAATCGCTCTACCTTTGTAACGTCATTCTATGTCATCAGACAGACACGCAGAATGTTTTATTGACGTAAACTTTACATTTTTTGTCAATCACAAAATAGTTAGACATATATCTACATATACTTATGTCAGCGGTAACATAATTGCATTTAGCTAAATCAAGTTTATAACATATACATAATAATACATTTTGTGTGATTTTTCACAAATAACAAAATATGCAACTATTGTAAAGAGTTATAATTTATTAGTTCGACTACTAAATGGTTAATAAATTTAATATAAATAATAGTTTCGACAATGTCATTGATCGCAAATTTTGCGTATAATCTTTCATTTACGAAGCTGCATATTTAGTGTGAGTGTACGCTTTAAATTAGTGTTCGGCTTCTGATTTACAATGTTCTTTTATTTCTTGAATATATGAAAGAATGGGATTTAATATATAATAATATAAGATGATTGCAAAAATCTGTGAAAAAGACCCTTTTACAAAATTCCGCGGTTTTAACCCATTTATGCCTAGCGTCTATAAAAAGGCCTTGGCAAACAGCGTATACCCAGATCAGGGTCTGCGCTGTTTGCATAAAGGAATTTCTGTAAGAAATATTCTAAATAAAGAAATAAATATACTAGATATCCCTAATTATGGAAATAGATTGATCCAATTTTGAAAGATGGGAGAGTCCACTAGGCATAAAGGGGTGAATATCGTCCTTGGTATTTCATCATCATAATTTTACTGCATTAAATATCTGACGTTTGTTCAAGACATTTTTTTGAATATTAAAAGAAGTATTATATTAAAATTCAACTTACCATCAAAACACTATTTGTTCCAACATCAGGATAGCAATTTAACTGTAACGCATGCTAGCTATTGTAAGGAGTTCCTTTCAAATTATAGGTAATGTCTTATTTCTGAAGCTTTCCATAATGGCTGGTCATTAATTACCCTCAAGGAATCTACGATCAGCCTCAATGACGTCAAATCGTTATTGACAATAAACCCTAAGAATGAGACGGGACCTCAGCCATCAATCCTCGTCTGAGCGAAATGGGGATATATAAAGCCTACGCCATGATCGGTTCCTAAGCCAATACCAAAGATGCGCTCAAGTCATGCCTAGGCAGTTGTCAGGTGTTTTATATTTCCTTTCACTGATCACTGCAAACAGACTTCAGCGCGCGTTCAACTATACAATAAACTGACGACTGGATAAACGCAGTATCACTTACGAAATACGATTGAGTGGTATATTAATTTAGTGTTTAGGGTTACTATTTTCATGTTTTCTCATTTTAATAAAAGGTGTCAACAACTTTCTATTTAGGTGATTTTGTAGACTTTAAAATAAATACTTTTTTGGAAAATTTGAAAAACACAACCACGATAAGTAGGATTGAAGACGGACTCACATAGAAGACACTTCATTTATAATTCTTTAAAAAAAGTATTCAAAATAAAATATTAACAAATTGTGAACAACTTAAATATAAACGTCAACGAGATCAAAATGCAATCTAGACTTACGGTAGTTATAGCGGCGTTGTGCATGCTGTTGTTGCAACACACAAAGCACGTTGTCGGATCCGGAATGGACACAGGCCGGCTTGACAGCAGGGATCAGGAGGAGACAGACGCTCACAGGTAAACTTTTAACAACCAAAAGAACATTGTAATTCAAGACACATACTTATATAGAGAAGATTGGATTGTTTCCGGGACATTTAAAAATGTGGTGTAGCTATATGAAAGTGTCGTAATTTATCTTTAGGGCGTCCATATTTGTATCACACCAAAGAAATTTAATTTTCATTTTGATTAATGTTAGTCTGCACGCCACTTGATATAATCATTTTATTACTGACTTTGTTTACTACTTCTCACTAAATATGTTTTTAAAAGAAGCAGCGATAAATGTATTAAGCACACCATATGTTTATGTACCTTTCCTCTGAATAGCACGTTTATAGACACTGGAGTCTTACTTAACCCATTTATGCCTAGCGTCTAGAAAAAAGGCCTTGGCAAACAGCGTAGACCCATATGAGACGCCGCATAATGCGGCGTCTCATCAGGGTCTGCGCTGTTTGCTTCAAGGAATTTAGGTAAGAAATATTCTAAATATAGAAATAAATATGCTAGACATCCCTTATTTTGGAAATAAATTGATCCAATTTAGAAGGATGGGAGAGTCCATTAGGCATAAATGGGTTAAAGTGTCGGTGCATGAGTTCACGTCTTCTGAAATTCTTGATCCCGTGTTCGCAAAAAATTCTTAGTTCGATATTCGATTTTGTTTGATATTGATTTTTGTGATGGTTTCCAAAATTGATGCTCATTAAAAATACAATGAAAATGAAAATCTATGTCAACAAACTGACAACCATCTTCAAAGCAAGCCGTATTAAACCAATACCATAATAAAACCAAATAACTTAAGACTTGTTCCGATCAGTGCAATTTTCCTGCTAATCGCATGATTAAATTACTTTAATTTACTTACTTTAACTACTTTAAGACTTTCCCTAGTTTGATTTAGAATGAAAATACATATCTTTAATGTTGACTGTGTAAATTAAATACGTTTAGAACATGACAAAGTAGACTCCAAGAGGCGCTCGTCAAAGTCGAGTGAATATGAATTTGTAAAAGTTTTGTGTCAACCGTGTCCAAATTGGTGAGTAGATTATATCACGGATCAGAAAGTAATATAACAGGTTCTACAAGGGTAGCGACCATATAATGTTGTAATCACTCACGGAGTTACATTTTAAGACGTATTGTAAAGTATCCGATGTGATATTTGTGTGATATTAATCGCTGTATTGTAAAGACATATTCATATTCATAATACCCATCAGAAAAGTTTATATGACATATACGGTAATGTGATTATCACCATTTGTGATTTTATGACGAATTTTATTTTCCTCTTAATAGGAAACAAACTTCTGCTTGTAAATGCATATCCATTTGTGATTGAGCCCCCGATCGTGATAGGATTTGAGAAATCATTGATGTTTTGCGCACAATTTTATTTTTGAAATCCAACATTAAAAGAACCACTTCGATATATATAGTTCACTGGTTCGTTCAAGAGGTCTTATGCAATGTATGAGATAATGTATTGCTTTAGCCCCATGTGTACAACTATGAGCCTTGTTTTACATTTGCAATTACTGTCTGGTTAACAATGTGATTTAGTTAAATAGAAATAATACAAATGTACTAAACGTTTGCTGTAAATTTCGAGCGAGTTCCCATATGTTTTGTTAGTTATAAAATAGTTCAGCCGTTCTTTGTGAAAAGGGTGTTTAATGCATGTGCGTAAAGTGTCGTCCCAAATTAGCCTGTGCTGTTAGCACAAGATAATCAGGGACGACACTTTCCCCCAATACTTAATTTTTGCGAAGAACGGACTTTCGTAAAACGAAAAATATCACAAAAGCGGAAAAAGTCGCCCCTGATTATCCCGTGCGTACTGCACACGCTAATCTTGGACGACACTTTAGGCACATGCATTAAACCCCTTTTTCACAGAGCACGGCCCAACTGTGTTATTCTCAACTACTCAGAACTAATCTGGAAATGTAATGATCAATGGCAAACTTAACTTTAACATTGTAACGCAAAAAGTTGTAATTTTGGGTATGCGATGTGTTTTTTCTATTGACATTCTTTAGTACATGTATATACGCGATGATTATAAAGGCGGTAACGTAAAGATTGCAAATTATTAGTCTGTTAGTATGTCGATGAACAGACCCGCGGTTTTACCAAACTACGGAAATGTGTTTAAAATCTAGTAAAGGGATCTTTTCACGCTTTGGTAAATTGACAAAATTGAAAAAAGTTGTTTCAGATTCGTAAGTTTTCGTTTTAGTTATGATATTTGTGAGGAAACAGTAATACTGAACATTAACCATGCTCTAATATAGCCATTATATGCATCTTTTGACGATTTTAAAACCTAAAAATTATAAAGCGTTGCAACGCGAAACGATTGAATAATTTGGAGAGTTCTGTTTTTGTCGTTAAATTTTGTGAAACTACGAAGATTGCTTATATAAGGTATAAAATACATCAAGAATGTGTACTCGGTGGAATAGCTCAGTAGGCTAAAGCGTTTTTACTTCAGGACTCTGGCAGGACTCCAGGGGTCACTGGTTCGAAACCTGCTCCGGGCAATGTTCTTTTCCTTTTTTTAATTTTTTTCTTGATTTTTTACTGGAGCTTTTACGATCCAATGTTTACATTTATCAATATAAAGCATTTAATGAATAAGTTAAAAAAATGCCAAAATCTGTGAAAAGGCCCCTTTAAAGCGGGTATATACGATTTTGTCAAATATTTATGAATTTATATAAACTGTGTAAAAAACTTATTAAATATATATTTCAATATAAATTAAAATAAAAGTTAAGAAGAACATGTGTCGAAAAATGCGAAATAAGCTAGATATTTAATTCTGAAATTGAAAACGGCTGTACAGCCGAATTCGCCAGCATGTATACCATACATGTACGATGTGCATCTAAACTTAGTTTAACGGTTTATTTGAATTCCTGCAACGATATCTATTCATACGACACACGAACACTGTCTCCGATCCTACTGCAAAGACGAATGCTTCTGTTATTGTAGGAAAATATGTACGTCACTATCGGCTCGGGGCGCTAATTTGCCTTTGCTTCATTTTATGAAATTCGGCTTTAATGTATAATTTTTCTTGCCTATTTTGTGTTATTGTAACATATTTTATCAATATATTACAATTAAACACATAAAAAAAATCGTATATATCCGCTTTAAATGTAAAATAAACATGTGATCACTACCTTTTATAACATTGATCGATATACATATAGAAAGATGGACACATCGAAAAAACGGACGGTATTTGGTCGACGTATGTTTGTGCGTATGATCTTAATTTCGTAACGATAAGTGTTACATATTTTTATATGATATATTAAATTGAAAAATCAATAACCTCTTCGTTTTTATGTGAGAAACGAAATTGTTTACACTACACATAGACTTTGTAGTGCTGGTATAGAAAATCTAAGTACACTGTTTTGTGTGTATGTTACTTTAATAACGGCGCATTATTTATCAAATACTGGTAACATTAGCATGTTTCTATCTGCGATGTTTTTTATATATATATTACAATCAATGCATGTTTCTAAACCCTTTAAGAACATGCACTCATGTATTTGCAGATTAATACACATATAACTGTTATCAAAATTATATAAATAATTTCAACAACTGTACTCTATAGATTATAAAAGAATAGCGTATCATCCTGATATCTACAACTTGGAGCACGGGACGTTCGTTAATTGCATTTAGACAAACGCGTTTTAATACACAAAAGTTTTGTGTTATATTGACAGCAATCGATGTATTTGTCTTTATTTTTCATCACGACCTGACAAGTGCATTGTTACAAAGTGGTAAATAAATTCATTTTTTGTTTAAAGATTTTATCTGTTTTACCACAAAATCTCCGACACCGCTTGCCAACTTATCTACGTTGTACTGTTCCAAGTGACAGTTGGCCTTCTGGTCTTGTATAGCCGTCTCTTAATGCAGACCTCCAGGGCTTACTTTTCGCTAGTTTATTGCAACAGTCACATAAAACTTGTTCCCTCGTAATTTTATTATATTTGAACTGATAAAGACCAGACCGATATTATGGGTTTGGGTACTATTCAATCGTTAAAAATAAGGATGAGACAGGAAAATTAAGGCGTTTTGAAAAGTCGTCATTAACATATAATTTTGGTCGAGTTGGATTGATCATTTTCGTAATTATACTTTAACAGGATATTTTAAGATTGACGAGATTTCAGTTTTGCTATTTTTGTCGTATAAGATTAATAAATTAAATAGTACTTTACACCATGGAGCGAAATTTAATTTTGGGCGTCGACGCATGCTGAAATACCTTCTCGTCATTGATAATCATCATTTGAAATAAAGTTGATATAAAGCTTTACACACGCGAAACGATGAGGTTATTTATTTATTGCCTGCTCACTAAACCAGTATTCCACAGCGAATTCTGCATTTCTGATTCACTAAATAGAGTATGTTGTCTCTAGTAAAAAGTGTCGAGTAATCTGAAATCGAAGTGCCATTGTCTTTGAGATGATCGGTAAAACAAGTGTCCATGAAAATTTGGCATCCGACTCTTAAAACATTTGAATTTCCTCAAATACGTTAGTTAACTAAAATTTAAAATGTTGTAACATTAATGGACATATTGATATTTTATTTCGTTAAGTTGGCACGTTCTTTCTTTATTTCCAAGTATTTTTATTTTGGTGAAATACGTACTGATCATCGAATTCATAATGATTATCGATGGAATTTTATCTTTTTTATTATAATCCACTGTTTTTTCCCACGATTTTTCTTACTCCGCAATACGAAGTACTATACCATTATTCGACCAAACAATGTTACGTGTCTGAAATCCAAATGAACAGTACATACATGCAAAAAAGCTGAAGAACTCACTTCTCGCGCGTGGCTTTTGTTGTTATCTGGTATCGAAGTGCCATCTGTTATCAAAATACCCGGCGTGAGGTAACAAGGAGTGCTTCTGTTATGTACGTTAAAGGGATCTTTTCACGTTGTGGTAAATGGACAAAATTGAAAAAAGTTGTTTCAGATTCGCAAATTTTCGTTTTAGTTATGATATTTGTGAGGAAAAAGTAATACCACACTGGGTATGCGGATACTTTGATAACATATGGCACTTCGATACCAGATAACAACAAAAGCCACGCGCGAGAGATAAGTTCATCAGGTTTTTTAAAAGTTATATCATAAAGATTAGTTTTTTAGACAAGGCGCATGGTCGTGTTTATAAATGGTGTATCCTTTTCTATTGCAAAGAAAAAAATCACGGAAGAATAGTAGATTTTTCACAAACAAATAGAAAATTTGGTAGGAAAACAGCATAAACTGGATGAACAGTAAACATTTTAACACAATAAAACTACTTAGAAATATTGCAAGAAATTGTTTGATATTCCAGATTGTAGAGTGATCGCTGTGCTTCAAATGCTGAAATTTTGATAGTATATAATAAAATATAAACGAAGATGGAGCATATGTTAATAGGTGGTATTCATGAAGTTTCGGATACTTTGATTCCCGATATAGGGCACTTCGGATAACAGAGACTTTCAACAAATTGGGCACTCTGATAACCGAGTTTTATCTTCTACCTGAAATGCATGTACAAAACTGTATGTATATTATGGCTATTCTTACCAAACATTTTGAAGTACGAATCAATTTGCAAATTGACAAGCCCGACACATTGGGAATCTATGCATAACGTACTTACATACACATGTACACTATAACCAATGGTGTTATTCGTTTTCAAAAATCTTATTACTATTAATTTATATAATAAATATTACAAGGGCAAAGTTTAAGTAAGATTCAATTGCTTATTTCTGAAGTAATATGTTTCAAGTGACGACCGAAAATACTTGTCTAAATAATAAACCTGTTTTAAGTGGTACATTGAGATTAAGAGAATTGAAAATACAACGGATCATGCGGATCAACAAGACTGTGTTCAATTGAACTTATAGCAGGACCCTAGATAAGGGGAGCAAGGGGTCTTAAAGCGGCCAATACACCTCAAAAAATCCATGGTAATTGGTGCTCATTCGAATCGCCCCATGAAGACGATACTAATGCGTAGCCACACAATATAAAAGAGATTGGAAAACTCCCGTTATATTGAGCTCTACTTATAGGGAGCACTTCCCTTTACACTTCCCTTTACACTTCCCTTTACACTTCCCTTTACACTTCCCTTTCCCTTTTATTATCATATTCCAAAGGGATAAGAACATGTGTCGGTAATTCGCTTTTAATATACGTCAGTACATACATTTTTATTTATTGCCTGCTTACTATAGCAGTATTACACGGCGAATTCTGCATTTCTGATTCACTAAATAGAGTGTGTTATATCTGGTAAAAAGTGTGGATTTATCTGGCATCGAAGTGCCACTGTCTTTGAGATGATCGGTAAAAGTTGAGATGATCGGTAAAAGAAGTGTCCATGAAAAAATGGCATCCGACTCTTAAAACATTTGAATTTCCTTAGATACGTTATTTAACGAAAATTTAACATGTTGTAACATTAATGGACATATTGATCTTTTATTTCGATTAGTTGGCGCGTTCTTGATTTATTTCCAATAATTTTTTTTTGTTGAAATACGTACTGATCATCGAATTCGTGATGATTATCGATGAAATGTTATCTCTTTTTTATAATTCACTGTTTATTTTTCACGACTTTCTTGCTCCGCAATACGAAGTACTATACCATTAATCGAATAAACAATGTTACATGTCTGAAAACCAAATGAACAGAACATAAATGCAAAAAAGCTGAAGAACTCAATTCTCGCGCGTGGCTTTTGTTGCTATCTGGTATCGAAGTGCCATCTGTTATCAAAGTATCCGCATACCCGGCGTGAATACTGAACATTTACCATGGTCTAATATAGCCGTTATATGCATCTTTTGACGATTTAATTAAAAACCTGAAAATTATAAAGCGTTGCAACGCGAAACGATTGAATAATTTGGAGAGTTCTGTTGTTGTCGTTTAATTTTGTGAAACTACGAAGATTGCTTATATAAGGTATAAAATACGTCCTTCATACATACATGGCCGAGCGGTCTAATTGGTTTTTACTCCAGGACTCCAGAGGTCACTGGTTCGAGCCCCGAAGCGGTCTACTTTTTTTTCCTTTTTATAATTTCATTCTTGATTTTTTACTGGAGCTTTTTAGATCCAATGTTTACATTTATCAATATAAAGCATTTAATGACAAACTTCAAAAAATGCCAAAATCTGTGAAAAGGCCCCTTTAACACTTGAATCAAATTAAAGCGATCGTGAAGAAATCTATGTCGCTATATTGGACGATTTGGATAAAGAATGTTATGGGAACCAACAGCTACCGTTTGAAGAGTATAGGCATATTTTACTAATAATTAGAATTGGTTGTTTCTTGCTTTTAACAATACATTTTCTTATTTTTAAGCGCCTCGAACCTCGTTCCTTTGTATTAGCTGATAAAAACAATACATCTTCTGTATTTATGACGTACTACCAAATTATTATAATTCGATACCTCAAAAGTATCCTTTTCATTCGTGCTAGATGCATCTTTGCTATACCAGCTGTTGCCAAATTAATACATCAACATTTATTATAAAAATTATGTGTGTGGGTCAATTTATTGAACTTTTTTCTTTTCTTTCTTTGTAAGTGAATCTTGTGAAAGATGTTTTCTTTGTGTAAACCACGTCTAATCAGAAGTTAAGAATAATTATGTTGAACTCTATAACTGAAATAAAACATAATTGACAAAATGTATGATATATAAATACATAAATTGTATAAATGTAAGTGCGCCAATACGTTTAAATTGACCCAAAATTTTATGGCCTTTGTGGTCTGGTAAGAAAATTGATGAAAGTCTGCAAAATCATATCCAACAAAAACGACGTTTTGATTGCTTTTAAACAGGCGTGTGAAAACATAACTCGAATGTGGAACTTTCAAAACGCAGTTTTAGATAATACTGCGCGTAATGAAATCTGAAAATAGTCTGCAAACAATCCAGCGGTCAACTCTTGAAATATTAGAAACCGTATCACGGTATGCTTCACCGGGATTCAATAAGCAAATTAATTAATTTAGAACTCTGTGATCTTTTAAATGAGAAAAATCACTATACAATCTGATCCTTCAATTGTGTATTTATAATAACTGATTATGTCGATGAAAATAGTACAACTGATCAAATAGGAAATATAATCGTTGGTAATATAAACAGGTGGTTAGCGTGTGGCTATGATATTAATTAGTGAAAACATCATTTTGAATGAAAAATAATCAAATTATAACGAAAAATCAACTTCTCTTTAAAAAAAATCACTATCAAATATAATAATATATATATATATAATAATTTTGAATAAAATCAAACATAATCAAATTATAACGAAAAATCAACTTCTCTACAAAATATTTCACTATCATATATATCATATATATCATATATGATAGTGAAATATTTTGTAAAGAAGTTGATTTTTCGTTATAATTTGATTATGTTTGATTTTATTCAAAATGATTTTTTTTATTATTAATATCATTGAAGCGGAACAAACTCAAACCATACTGAGACATTTCAACCTTATGGGGATGCTGGGGCATTAGTGTCAGGGATCAAACACCAACATGAAATATTATTCAAAGGGCAAAATCCTGTCAAAAAGGAGAAGCACGACATTCAGTATGCGCATGCACAAAGTAAAGGTCAAGTGCATTTAAAATTTGATAAATTGCATCAATCTCCGATGAATTACATATCAACAGAGTTCGGTCTGCCGTTTTCAATTGAACATTTCGATGGGTTAATTTAATGCAAAATAATAATTTTGAACTAAAAAACAGTACTTGAGATTTAAATATATTTGCATACAATTTCAAATCAGAATCTTCTCACCATGGTCATTGTGCATAAATGCAGAATATGTACTTTTATTGTCAAAAGCCAAAAGCTCCTGGTAGTTCTTCTAAAGTCTCTATTTAAATGGCAGTTGAATTTTAAGAAACAATTTATTGTAAAGCCCCCTTTTTTATTTCGGTTTTGTTTCCTATATCGATAGTTAATGAGCATTTTAATCAATGTGCATAACACAATAAAGTGAAATGTATGTTTTCTAAAATGCAAACGATTAATCTAGTCAAAGGAAATGAAAGAAGAGTAATGAAGTAGGAGGCGATGGGGAATTCATTGGAACCATTCTGATCATTATTTTGAAGATATGACGTGGAGTGTCCGAGCGAATTGCTAATAGAGCGCAATTGATTTTGACGAAATGACAGTTCCTTCAGAAGAAGAAAGGAAAGCATGTGTGCGGATAACATAATTAGAGCATCTGGTAGGGGAAAAACAATCACAGTAACTTTAATTAACAAATTCTTTTTTTTCACATTGACATACTGTCGCCTAAAGTGATTACCATTGTCATATCGACAACAAATGAGCACATTACTAATTTTTTTTTGCGGAATGTATACACGTAGTTAATAATTGTGTTATTTGATGTACGAATTAAACTGATTAATAGTAACCAGTCACATAAACACTTCCCACAAGCTCTTTATTTTGTGATTCTTCATCCGTTTTGTCCCGCCTTTTTACGAAATATAATATCAGAATATAAATAATCAGAAAGCTATAAAAGATCGACGGACAGTCTTGAAAGAAGTATATTAATCATGTTAGAAATGACCGTATGGAACCTAATCTATTCGATTTCGGCATGTATTCCCTGTGGTACGGCTGGTTTTAGTGTTACCAAACCATTACATAGCCATTGCCTCGCTTTTTTTCAAGACCTAAATGATCTAACTTTAAGTTGCGTAACATAAAATTGTACCAATCAGTTGAAATCGTTATATTAATCCAGATGAATCAATTTGTTAGGCTTACAGGCAAACTGCAAAATTGACAATTCGCAAACGCATTGTCTTTGTGTATGATTATTGTATATAGTAAGTTACAAACAATCATTTTAAAACTATACTTTTTTTCGCATATTTGTATTACGCACTCTTATTGATTTTCTAAACGATACACCGCATTATTTTAAAGTTTCATTAGATGACTTAAGTTATTAATGAATAGCTATGGGTTTATGAATTCTATCATTGATTTGAACCAGGGATATGCAATTGGTGTCAAGTGGTTACATGTTTTGTATACGGGTTACTTTAATTACCTTATTACAAAACATAATAATGTATTAATAATTGGAAAGCTTATTTTGTATATCAATTTCAAATGCAAAAATTACATTTGATAAACATAAGAACACTTGTTTCAAGCTAACACTAGCAGTTTTAAACACGCAAACTGAAGTTTGTCAAAGGTGCAAATTGTCGATACATGACGGATGATCAGTTTCAATTGTTTTTCAAAATATTTATTTCTGGTTTACAAGTCAATAATCGAAGCCTTTTGAAACAAGTTTGGTTTTATTGTACGATATGACATTGAAATCGGTATTTTTTACACGAAAAATTAAGCCCTTAAAAACAGAAAAAACGCACAAATATTAAAAAAAATTGTATTTTAAACCGATAACATGCATACATGTAGCCCTGCTGTTCATAAGATGTTCCAAAAAGCCGATGGTAAATGAGGTTTCCAGTCGACCTACAGATTCTGCACTGATATATAACTTGTTTATGTCTTTCTGAGTTATATTTCTAATAAGTAATTTTGTTTAAGTCTTTTACTTCGCAATCTTTATTTTCTACTAATGTTTAGAACACAATATATTTTTGTGTCAACCTCATTTGTGTAAATACACCAACGAATCGTCGGAACACAAAGTGTTATTAAGTATTAATGGATTATTAATAATTGATGCGAATTTCCTTTTCATGTTTTCGGAGCCCATGCTGGCCGGACAACTGCAGTCCCTTGATAAATGAACGCGTAACCGTAATAGACTAAACGTCTGATAGGCGCCGTAGCAATTAAGTTAAAGGGTCGTTAGGCGTTTGGAATAATGGAATCGGCTGTCGAGAGACAGGTTGAAATCGTGTTGTAAACTTAACAGCAGCTATCTTTGAAATGGCAAGTTTAACAATGTTTTGAAAAAATAGGGACAACAACTACAAAAAAAATGATGGCGTAAGAGGGAAGACATACATAATTATAAATATTATTTTTATCATGTGCAATCCCTGAGATGTACATTAACCCTTTGCATGCTGGGAAATTTGTCGTCTGCAAAAATGTCGTCTGCTGAATTTCTAAAATTAGCATTTTCTTTGATTTTTTCAAAGAATACTATCAGAATAGCAAACAGTTTGGATCCTGATGAGACGCCGCCACGTTCTGTGGCGTCTCATCTGGATCCAAACTATTTGCAAAGGCCTTCAAAATTCGGTTCCAGCACTGAAAGAGTTAACGAAACTGACTTGTTTCATTCATTTAAAGCTACTAAACAATACACGCTTTAAACAAGCTTTTGCCAGACCCATTCACTGTAATTTCTTGCGTTTAAAATAAATGGAATTGCTAGACCGGACTGTGAGAGAACCACTGACCGCTGTAGTGCAATCAGTCAAGGTTCAGGGCAGGTGTAGTCCGGAGGGTATACATTACTCTTATGATACACCAATAGTCGCGCCTCTCTAAATCACATACGACGTTCGTAACCGGTGACTTTAATATGATTAAGTTCAAGCTTATCTATGCAACATGATTGAATTTTTACATCGATGTACCATATTACTGGGTCGCCTGATTTAGATATTTTGACAAACATATTATGAAATATGTTTTGCTTTGTCTTCAGTATATGTCAACATAAATGATTGTATTACTAACACAGATCATACTCATTCTAACCTATAGGTTAATGTAAATGAATTTTCATCTTCTTTGGACATAATTTGTATGCATTAGCCTTTGTGCAATTGTATAAAATGTGCCAACGTGTGTTTTAGGTGAAAAATAATCAAGACGGGACATCAAGGATATTACATAAATATTTAATCACCGAGTTACTACGAAATTTTGTGATACTTTTCTCTCAACAGCGTGCTTAACACAACAAAAATGTCAAATGTAAGGTTGCGTATTGCACATGGGATATATTACTTCTAGTACTGCCATCGATTGATGGACAGGGCGCGGTCGGACTCGACAGACTTTTAAAAGGGAAAAGCTCATGACTTTGGTGAAAATACGACAATTATATCAATTAAAATACTAAACAATGCAACGTATTTTTATAATAAAGTTAGGCTGAAGACAGCTTACAGTTTCACATATAACCATAGGCACAAATTCCATAAGCTGTGCAATGTGTGGTAACACAATTTAAATTGTATCTCCTTTATCAGTTTTGTTTTTGTTTTCATATTGAATAATAATTATTTTATGCCAATTATGAGTTTGATCAACTATTTTGTCTGTCTGTTTAATCCCTGACTTTAGCAGAGCATATATTTATATTTCAACATGTGCATGCATTTATGTTACTTCATCAAAGGGCCTTTTTACGTTTTGGTTAATTGACAAAATAAAAAAAAATGTTTCAGATTTGCAAATTTTCGCTGTAGTTATGTTATTTTTGAGGAAACAGTAACACACCGTGCACGCGACTAACGCATCGTCTGCGGTTCATTCATCGGCTGCGGAAGTGTATACACGTCGGTTAAAAGCGGAGTGTAAGTATTTTCCTATAATTAAATTTTACATATTGAATTGAGCAGATTTGCGTGTGTTCTTTCAGAGCCTAAGTAAGAATGACTTTGTGAACGTAATCCTAACCTTCCTAGCTGCTTACTTTTAAAGAAATCCGATAGAATGTGGTCAAAAATCAAACAAAATTCACCACTCATTCTGTCAAACTCTAATTACAAAGGTTTTAGACCAAAGATAAATATGAACAACATTTTATTGAAATATTTAATCATTTCTCTTCGGTTATTCCAAATTACAGCATCAAACATGAACACACAACATTTTTATCAACGTTTAAATTCGAGTGGGGTTGGAAAAACGGCTCAAGACAACGGCCGCGGCTACTTTTTAGATGGTCATGACATCGGCTGCGAAAATAAAATTATGCTCAAGCCATCGGCTGCGGCAATGAAAATTGGCATGATGAGATGTGGACGTTACTCATTGACCATATTCGATAGAACTATCAGATATTTTGATCACAAAAACATTTTAAAGATTCTATTCGTATTTTGAAATAAAATGGGATGGTAGAGTGGATTTCGTTTGGAATAATTCATACTTGGACATTATTGAAACAAGTCATTTACAAGCAATATGTCTCCACATCATGTAGAGTACACTTGACTCTCGCTATGCTGAAGACGGATATATCGAAGTAATGGAAACTTCGAACATAAATGTTCATTCCCTTCTCAAATTTGAGATACAAGGTTTCCTTAATTGAAACACATGAATGAATTTACAAACTTAAAGACAGCTACATGAAGGTTGACAGTAATGTTGGAATTTCCTACTGGAGAGCTTTCAGAATCGTTTGTCACCTGTATCTAGTTATAACTAGTCAGAAGTGTACGTGTTATAAATCGGGTTACTCAAATATCTTTTATCTCGAAATAATTTGTATGGTTTATGAACTTCGACATTTTGAGATTCCACTGTACTTCGAATGAGATTGTCAAATGTGTTTGGCATGCGTTGTGCTATATGATTTCCTTCTATCCTTTTGTTAAAATAGCGATAATCATGGCAAAACTCTTATTACGAGCTAACTTTCGATATATATCGGTTGCGGCTTTCTTTCAAGATTATGCTATTTGGAATTTAAGGACCATGTTTAATTCATATGTGATTTGTCGCGGTACGACTGAAAATATTTGAAACTGTATAGAACTCACACATTCAAATAAATTAACAAGTTGAATGTTTAATTATCACGCAGATACGATGTCCGGATAGTGCCATCTATGATCTAGCCCTTCTTTCATCAAGGGCGACACACGACACACGAAGCGATACACGATATTTTGCGCGACACACGAAACGACTCACGATATTATGCGCGATATTCAAAGCGACACAATACATTTTGCGCGACACACAAAGCGACAAACGATATTTTGCGCGATACACGAAGCGACGCGCGAGAATGTACCACGAAATATCGCCCTTGTGTAGGTAGCCCAAAAGGCGACATATCGCGGTAAATATCGTGTGTCGCTTCGTGTATGGCGCAAAATATCGTGTGTCGCTTTAAGTATCGCGCAAAATATCGTGTCTCGCGTTCAAAGGGCGACACACGATATGTTGCGCTATACACGAAGCGACACATATTATTTTGCGCGATACTCAAAGCGACACGCGATATTTACCGCGATATTTACCGAGATATGTCGCCTTTTAGGCTACCTACACAAGGGCGATATTTCGTGGTATATTTCGTCATAAAGTACAACCCATGCCAAAACACATTTGACAATCTCATTCGAAGTACAGTGGAATCTCGAAATGTCGAAGTTCATAAACCATACAAATTATTTCGAGATAAAAGATATTCGAGTAACCCGATTTATAACACGTACACTTCTGACTAATTATAACTAGATACAGGTGACAAACGATTCTGAAAGCTCTCCAGTAGGAAATTCCAACATTACTGTCAACCTTCATGTAGCTGTCTTTAAGTTTGTAAATTCATTCATGTGTTTCAATTAAGGAAACCTTGTATCTCAAATTTGAGAAGGGAATGAACATTTATGTTCGAAGTTTAAATTACTTCGATATATCCGTCTTCGGCATAGCGAGAGTCAAGTGTACTCTACATGATGTGGAGACATATTGCTTGTAAATGACTTGTTTCAATAATGTCAAAGTATGAATTATTTAAAACGAAATCCACTCACCCATCCCATTTTATTTCAAAATACGAATAAAAATCTTAAAACTGTTTTTGTGATCAAAATATCTGATAGTTCTATCGAATATGGTCAATGAGTAACGTCCACATCTCAAAGTAAGCAGCTAGGAAGGTAAGGATTACGTTCACAAAGTCATTCTTACTTAGGCTCTGAAAGAACACACGCAAATCTGCTCAATTCAATACGTAAAATATAAAGAATAGGGAAATACTTACACTCCGCTTTAAACCGACATGTATACACTTCCGCAGCCGATGGATGAACCTCAGACGATGCGTTAGTCGATCGCACGGTGTGAGTAATACTGTATATTTACCATGCTCTAAAATATCCATTATATGCATCTTTTGACGATTTAAAAACCTGGAAATTATAAAGCGTTTCAACGCGAAACGATTGAATAATTTGGAGAGTTCTGTTGTTGTCGTTATATTGTGTGATACTACGAGGATTGCTTATATAAAGTATAAAATACATCACTAATTGTATGCGCACGGATGGCCGAATGGTCTAAGCGATAGACTTTTACTCCAAGGGTCAGTTGTTCGAGTCCAGTTGAGGGTTTATTTGTTTCTTTCTGTAATGTGATTCTTTTGTTTTTGTTTAATGGAGCTGTTTAGATCCAATGTTTTTTTATCAATATAAAGCATTCAGTGACAAACTTCCATACATGCTAAAATCTGTAAAAAGGCCCCTTTAAGGTATGGTCCCATTTAGATGTATGCTATTTCGAAACGGAGCTTGTCTTGATATATATCTATTATATACCTGCTTTATGTTCCCAACAAACAAGTTTTATCAATCGTAGAATACAACTGCACAGAAATAATTCCCATAGTATGCAACTCGCTAGTTTTCCAATTCCGTATTACCATACTAGCCGGAGAACTTTTTAATGACGTCACTTTGAATGCAGAAAACTATAAGAGCATTCTTGAACGCTTAAACTCATGTTTTAACTAAAATTATTCAAAGTTGTATATAATAACATGAATGCTTTCGCAAGTCAATTGTTACAAGTGTTTGTATCAGTCGCGTGGCTTTTCGTATCACACTCGAGGCGGAGATGCGTCATCACACAAGCCACTCGACTGATACAAGCATATGGAACAATTAAATAGCGTAATATTCCATATGTATTTAATTGTTTGCCTTCTTGTTAAACCAATACTTGTCAAAAAAAGGCTTTATCGTGATGTTGCTGTTTTCGGTAATTATGTGTATGCATGGTCTAAACGCATTTCGTATACTCGTTATACTATTAAACGCTTCATCGGGAATTAAAGATACATAATTATCATCGAAAGTCGACGGTAATGTGCCGACTATTTCAGTGTGAGAACTATAATCATCCCGCGGTAATAACAGGTTCTCTTGCACTGGGTACAGATAAAATAACAGTATATGTAGGCATGTTTGAATATAAAAAGAATAAGGGTGCTAGCAGATAGTAAATCGATGCTTATCGACGAGGAGCTTCAAAATATGTTTGAAGAATCGTAATTAACATTTCTCTCTGTCATTGGGTTATTGAATTATATTTAACGTTATCTCCAATGCATGCTGGTGTAAATTTTGGAATCTATGAGTCGCGTTCTAGAGAAACCGTGCGTACAGTGTCGTCCCTGATTAGCCAGTGCGCACTGGGACGACACTGTACACTTTCCGCTTTTATGAAATTTTTCGTTTAAATGAAGTCTCTTCTTAGCAAAAATGCAATTAAGGCGGAAAGCTTTGTCCCTGATTAGCCTGTGCGGACTGCACAGGCTCATCTGGGCCGATACTTTACGCACATGCATTATGCCCAGTTTTCTCAGAACACGACTCATATGAGCCGCACTCAAGGGAAACCGGCCTAAAGGCATGTGCAGTTATCCAAAACAGGAGGAAGTGTCGTTCCTGAAAAGCCGGTGCTCCACGTGCTAACTTTTTCCCGTCAAATCCAAATTGTATTTTATAAATGGAGCCATGGGCGAAATACATTTTTTAGAAGTAATCAAAGTCAAAAGCGCATTAAATGCATGCTATGTGAATATTTGGGTCTCATCTAAATGTAACAATTTCAAAACAAAAATTCATATAGTAAAAGTAAACATAAAGATGTAAAATTAACTCATTTTAACCAGCTCTTAATACATTTATGTTTACATATGTTAAATTCAAGAAGTTATTTAAGCAGGTATAGCTTATTTTATTTACCACATAATGCTGTGGAATTACAAAGAAACATGATTCTCTTAGTTTAACTAAATGATATATTTGTGTCTTGTTCTGAGAAAATTGGGCATAATGCATGTGCGTAAAGTGTCGCCCCAGATTAGCCTGTGCAGTCCACACAGGCTAATCAGGGACGACACGTTCCGCTTTAATGGTATTTTTTTGTTTAAAGGACGTCCCTTTTCACTGAAAATCTAGTTTCAGCGGAAAGTGTCGTCCCTAATTAGCATGTGCGGACTGCACAGGCTAATCTGGGACGACACTTTACGAACATGCATTATGTCCAGTTTTCTCAGAACAAGACACATTTTATACAGTTACATGTTCATTCTTTAACAACGATTTTTCTTCAGTGTTTGATAGACAATTACACAAAGCCGCGTCTTCCTTCGATAGTTTTATCGTTTATCTGAAGTTATTAATTGGTCTTTGGTGCGGAATATGTCGCGGGTGATGGACGGCGTAAAGCAATATTTCAGTGGGCCGTTATATCTTGACATGAAATGCATTCTTTCAATTCTGCAGGGGCGAGTCCTTTATGTCGTGAGATCTATATCGGAGAACGAAGCAGAAGTAAAATATAATGTACTGTTAAAGGTATTGAATTGTTTCATATCAAGTCATATTTGTGTTGATTTTTATGAACTGAAAAGTCGCTAAACTAATATATTTTTTATTTCAAGTGTAGAAGAGTTTCGTGTCGTTTATTTATAAATTTTATATTTCTTCCTTTTCCGATATTAATATAATATATCAAACCAACCGTTTGTGTGAGTAGAATAATATCATCAACTTTGAAATCAGTAGTCATATAGAGATGAATAAACGCAATGCAATAAAGATCCATATGCATAGTGTCCCAATTAATCAAGGCACAGGGCTCTTCATTAGTAAGTTGTGCTAATAAATCAGCTTTATTAGATATCACAAGAAGCATCATGGGGTCATGTGGTATCCATAGCAACGAATATTTTAACATACGATACTTCGATGTATGTCCAATCCCAAATGCAGTCAACACTTAATGAAGTTTGTTTCACTGAACTAATCTGACACCTGCGCGATATTGTATTAATTAACCCATTCATGCCTAGCGTCCTGAAAAAAGGACATTGCAAACAGCGTAGACCCAGATGAGACGCCGCATAATGCGGCGTCTCATCTGGGTCTGCGCTGTTTGCTTTAAGAAACTTCTGTAAGAAATATTCTAAATATAGAAATAAATATACCAGACACCCCTACTTTTGGAAATAAATTGATCCAATTTACAAGGATGGGAGAGTCCACTAGGCATAAATGGGTTAATATCAAGTGTTGCCTACTACTGCATATCGTTGCTTTTCTCTTCGTACACTTTACTGTAAGACGCATATAATTATTAAATACATACTGTAAATAATAAAATGGATGGTACACATAGCGATTAAAGAACATAGTTCTGCTATTGGATCGTTCTGTAATGTTCCTGTACTTTGTTACTTAAAAACTCTAAAATTTGTCTACATGTAACTGCAATAATACCGCGGATAATTGTATAAACGTAACTTAATTACTTATATATTTGTTATCACATTGTCATCTGACATTTAAACAAGACAGTTGCCCTTTGCGGTTTTAATAAGGATTTATGCTGTTTTAATTGTAAGGGATGCACATTGATAATCTCAACACCAATTTACTGCTTCGAGATACATTTCACACTACAGGTAAAACTTTTGCAATGGTTTTATGTAAAAACAGGTTTCTAAAGAATTTTTATTTTATTTAAATGGACCGAACAAGTAATACATTTGAATGCATGTTCGTATAAACTTACATTCGCAAAGTGGGGGTACACTGGATGCAGTGTGCATATCTCTGACCTTGGGGTCAATAATATTAGTCGTGTTCTGAGAAAACTGGGCATAATTCATGCGCGTAAATTTGGATTTTTGCTAAGAAGAGACTTCATTTAAACGAAAAATGTCTTAAAAGCGGAGAGTGTCGTCCCTGATAAGCCTGTGCGGACAGCACAGGCTAATCAGGGACGACACTTTACGCACATGCGTTATGCCCAGTTTCTCAGAACACGACTCAGATACTATTGATATTTTTAACACTTTTCAACGTACAACGTTCAAATCTGTATTAATTGTTCTTCGTGATATCATGTTATGCCAATGTTTATTTTCTCATTAATAAGAACATGTATTTAGTTGTTTCTAAATGGAAAAGTAACAATATTATTTCACTAGGTTTAAAGCATACGAGGAAAACATATATGCGAATTGAGATAATTGGTCGAATGTGGTATTATGAATTATTGTTTATATTGCATTTATGGCGTAAATGGATATGATCTGTTAAAAAAGCCGTTGATTTCGTTGTCATCTCAATCATTTATGTCTTTTAAATAAAATCAAGTCTAACGTCGCGTCTGTCGAATAGCCAACTTTTGAGGATTCTCTTTAAATTCAGTGTGTTTTATAATGCTAAAAAGACATATATCAAAAAGAAAAGAGTGATAAACGCTACAACCAAAAGACAGTTTTATGTTTAAATAGCGTTTTCCATGCTGTTAAGTATACAATCAGCACTAACCAAAGCTGAGACACCAATATTGGAACAATATAATGATGTCATACAGGTCCCGTATAAACACAGATGGAATGCAACATTTGTCTTTTTCAGCAATACTGGAACGGAATATGAAAACCTGAAGACGTTCTTTATAGAACTCATTAGTCGGTTTACAACTGCTTTTAGAGTGTTTGTCTGTGATTGATTTCCGCACAAGCATTGCGAGCGAGATTTCGTATTTACTATTACCCCGTGATACGTCTGAATGTTAACCCATTTATGCCTAGTGATCTCTCCCATCCTTCTAATTGGATCAATTTATTTCCAAAATTAGGGATGTCGGGTATATTTATTTCTATATTTAGAATATTTCTTACAGAAATTCCTTTAAGCAAACAGCGCAGACCCTGATGAGACGCCGCATCATGCGGCGTCTCATCTGGGTCTACGCTGTTTGCCAAGACTTTTTTCTAGACGCTAGGCATAAATGGGTTAAAGTATACCTTTAGATCCAGATGATGACATAACGAACCTGGTCACATTTGTGTTAATACTTTTCAATTGGAATTTACAAAACATGAATAAACGTTAATTTGAATCTTGGATGAACGTGAAAATATTAAATAATATTGCAATTCCAGATATATTTTAATTTTTCTTACAAAACAGCGAAGAATGTTCACTATTTCTAACGATTCTTATGCTCCAAATGAGACAAATGCGAGCACCGGTATGTTTCGTTATTGTAAAAACTAGGTAAGTGTTAACATTAGTGTATATTGACCCAAATATGCTGCACTAGTCAAATAAATACGTTTACATGTTATATCCCAATGCTTCATATTTGATTTTATGAAAAAATGTTTACTCTGATAAAAATAAAACGTTGGAAGGACAGTTTGTTTACTGACATGTATATAAACAGGTATTAACATCTTAGAAAACGTGTTATCGATAGTAATAACACAATTGTTTCATTTTGCCTAATGTGAATTTTTTTTTTACATTAATTACCGTAATTACTCTAATTATTCGGACACCAAATTTTTTTAGTTTTTTATGTGTCCGAAAATTAGGATACGATAAACATTTTTAAAAATCGGAGTGTCCGAAAGTTTAGAGACGGACATGTTATGTGTGAGTGTCAATTATTATATTGAAATAAAACCACTAAATACATGTTAAGTATTTTATTGTGATGTACTCTTTTTTCTCTGCTTTTAAATAAAAACAACTTCATTACTTCGAAATATCTTACCTGAAATGGTATATGAAAATGTTATTAAAAACGCTCATATTGCTTCCTGAATACGATATCATTTCAAATGCTATTGGGTGAGACCATTGTTTATTACCGGTATACATGGTCATCTACCCAACAACGCAGTTGTTATGGTCAATGGCACTCAGGGCATTTATCTGCCAGGTTCTATGACCTGAATCCGGTTTAAAAACGGTTTGATCACAGGGTTCCCTGATTAGCAAAATCGAGTGTCCGAAAACTTAACCCATTTATGCCTAGCGTCTGGCATGATGCGGCGTCTCATCAGGGTCTGCGCTGCTTGCTTAAAGGAATTTCTGTAAGAAATATTCGAAATATATAAATAAATATCATAGGCATCCCTAATTTTGAAAATAAATTGATCCAATTTAGAAGGATGGGGTGTCCACTATGCATAAATGAGTTAAGAGTAATTAAGGTTTTCACGATTTTAGCCAATACCTCTGAGTTCATGCAAAAATAAACTCTCAGAAACAACATTCACTTATAGTGTAATTCGGTGGAACAAAGACACATAAAACTGGAAGAACTGCTATTTGTTATTTAATTAATTATTAACACAACGCTTCCAAATCCAAACAATATTATTATGAAATTGAAATTCTTTTTAAACAGTAATGGATTAACCGGAGGAAACCTTCGCACAATATTTGACGAGTGCGGTTAAGAAAATAATCAGAATTCTGTCATAAGTGTGACTCTAACTGACTATCGCTTTAGATTTGCTTATCGTATACATAATTACCTGAACAAAAAATGGGGTCATCCTTGTCAAGTTAATTGATCTAAACCTTCTGTTGGTATGAAGCTTGACGTAAGCTGTACATATGTGCACACTTGGAGGCACCCACGAACTGTAATAAAACAACCATGACCGATTTGTAAGAGAGTTGTGTAATGGGCAGCTTAAGTAGATAAGCTAAAATGATGTTTGAAAAAAATAAACATGAATTGACAATAAAGTATACAATATATCTTGTGTACTATGCGACACACTTGTAGAGTAGCTTTCGAAAGATCGAATACAATAACCAAGCTTCTTTCGTACGGGACTTAACCAGTTACAACTAATATAATACGTAGAATTCTAATATTTAACACAAATAACCCCAACAAATCGTTTGACACTTACCGCCTCAATTGGATTTTTGGCTAAGAAGAGACTTCATTTAACCCTTTGCATGCTGGGAAATTTGTCGTCTGCTAAAATGTCGTCTGCTGAATTTCTAAAATTAGCATTTTCTACGATTTTTTTTCAAAGAATACTATCAGAATAGCAAACAGTTTGGATCCAGATGAGACGCCACATTCTGTGGCGTCTCATCTGGATCCAAACTGTTTGCAAAGGCCTTCACAACTCGGTTCCCGCACTGTAAGGGTTAAACGAAAAATGTCATAACAGCGGAAAGTGCCGTCCCTGATTAGCCTGTGCGGACTACACAGGCTAATCTAGGACGACACTTTACGCACATGCACCATGCCCAGTTTTCTCAGAACACGACTCATTTGTTCGTGTCGTATTCGGGAAGGAAGGACACGGATACTACGAGGACAGATATGCAGTTACATTTGTAGTTATACTACAGGTTTGAACATGTAATTGGTTGGCGTTAGAGTTGTGATTGTGATCTTGAAATTACATTAATTAACTTTTGATTACATTTTATATTGGAATTTATAAAAATACATTGTTGAAGACTTGTTTTCTAAATGACAAAATATTATATAAAGTAATTCATGATATATATTTATATATATTTATTAAATATATGTGTTTTCAAATATGCAACAATTATATACTGATACGTAAAAAAAGCATTATTTGCTTTTTTGCACCTGACATTGTTTGACTGTTTTCTCATCTGTTAACCCATTTATGCCTAATGGACTCTCCCACCCTTCTAAATTGGATCGATTTATTTCCAAAATTAGGGATGTCTAGTATATTTAGTTCTATATTAAGAATATTTCTTACAGAAATTCCTTTGGGCAAACAGCGCAGACCCTTATGAGACGCCGCATCATGCGTCGTCTCATCTGAGTCTACGCTGTTTGCCAAGTCCTTTTACTAGACGCTAGGCATAAATGGGTTAAAAGGAGTCACGTATATGTTTTACGCAATACGCATTTAACAAGCCACTTACAAAATTCTTGTTAATGCACAATTATGTCGTAAATTACCGATAATCTTAGTAAGTTGATAATACGGTATGATCTCACAGTATTTAACAAGTATGTTTACCACTGTTTACATACATTGGAGACTTTTCTAACGCAACACTTTTCATATTGAACATCGCTTTTTCACGTGGGTATAGGTGTGGTTTCATCTTTTATGCGCGTGAAAATGGTGAACGCGATATAATTATATTTTTATTTTAATTTATTCATTTAAGGTGGTTGTATTCACAAGGAAAACATAAAATTAATTTAAAAATCAAAATATAAAAATTCATTAAAAAACTCAGGAGCGCAAACCGCGACAACGGCATGTTGAAGGCTACCTTTCCCACGTCCGATCGTCACGGATGAATGATTTTATCGTTTACTTGCACATAACGTAGGCCAATGATCAGTTAACACCTTGACATAAAACTATTTACTCATATCTGAGATATTGAAGTTTGATAAAATGTTGCGTTAGAAAAGTCATCAAATGTAGTACAACGCTTTATAATTCCAATTTGATTTAAATCTCACCATTCAATGTGGGTTTTTACATAAACATATCATTAAGTAAAAAAAAGACTCGTATGAATATTCAGGAGCTCAGTGTTACAATCCGGTCGATTATTAAGACGTGTAAGGTTATACGCTTTACTTTTCACACTATCATTTTAAACTGTACGATTTTGAGAATTTTATGTTTGCAGTGATTTTTTAATTGGTAATGTTTGATAATTTAATGTTGATTAATTTCATTTAAATTTACATGAAGTATTAGATATGTAATGAATTAGTCTGAGTCGAAATTTCAACAACATCCGTTCTAAAAAAGGGAGCTATATTGATTTGATTACGAGGTGCGTTAGGAAAGTCTCAAAGTGCACGTGTTTGTGGGAAGTGCAATTTTTAGCATAGGTGCAACGCACCTATGCTTAAGGTATATACTACATTTCGAAACTGCACATGATACGGTTGACCATTATGAAGCCTTACCTGATCAAAAATCAGACGAAATTTCTATTTAATATAGTATATGGTAATTCTACATTTTTTTATTTGGAAACATTTTTCTAACGTTTTCTTCCAAGAATTTTGCTGAAACCGTTTTAAGTGAATTTTTCTAAGACCGTTTTATGTTAAAAAATCTTCTTATAACCTAAAACAAATTTCGTTCGTAAAACAATTCTATCTGCACTATAAATCTCAATCTCCTACGCAGTGGTCTCCCTTATACTAGAAGTTACTGACCGGGCGAAGCAAGGGAAGTAACTGCTGTGAGGAGTTTCTATAAAGGTTACGCATGCGCAATTAATTTCCTTCTATATTACATATAAAATAGTTGAAGTTCGATATCAATTTTTACCATGATCAAGCGCATACCCACTATATCATCATACATCATTGGAAAGATTAATGCATAATCTTTTGAAAAAAATGTATGTCATTAAATTCTATACGCGCAAACTCAAAATATTTACCTTAGAATAGGCAAACCGGTTTTGACAGCTGTGCAGACAACCATTTTGGGCTCAAATAGTATGACCTACTTTCAAAGCCGGGAACCATCAACACAAAAAGTAGAGCACAAAAATGGCTTATTTTCTTATTGCTTACAAATATACCTTCAAGTTGATACCAAAACCAACCATTTGCAATGTATTTTACAAATCCTAGGCAGCATGCACTCAACAGTGTGTGCTAAGTATCAAACTGACTGCATGTAACCCTAAAAACAGGAGTTCCGGTTTGGGGTGATGTGACCTAAAAATTTGCCTTCAGAAATCTGTATTCAGAACAAAATCTGTTGTGCACGTCTGCATCTAACGCTTACCACAATTTTTACGACTAATTCTTGACGCAGACGAATAGGGTAGCGTCTATTTTCATTTGTGAAAAGAATAGTTCGATACAGATCTGTCCGTGCTTAAATTTTGAAAGGCTTGGTTAATTATTTTTCATAAGCGTTTCAAACACTGATGTAAATGGAAAGATTATCTAATTAAATAGTCGGTAATTGTTTGAAATTATTGATTTGAGAAATTCGCGGATGGCGATATCGAACTACATTATACCACGTGACGCCAATCTTAAAAATAACTTTTCTACTTGATAGCCTTTTAGTTTTTCATTCAGTCAACTGTTCCCTTAACATTTACTTAAGCAGCAACTTCCCTGTATCTTGCACATATGCTGTTAACGCCATCGGCGCTCTCGTTAAGATGTGGGCACCAGGTGCATTTTGTATAATGACATGACGAAAGACCCTAGTGGTCTAAGAAACTAATGGGAAATTAGAGGACCTGACGCATACTTACGCAATAGGTGAATAGGTGCTAATAGGTTAAGATAAGATTGTTGGCGTATTGATTAAAGAAGTGAAACAGAATGCATTTTATGTCCAACTCACACCCCTTGTCGCAAAATACACGTTTAAAATGTTCCTTTCAGCAATGTAAATAATATTTTATCTGTGTTATATTAATTTCTGGTAACGCCATTGATAATATGAGCCGTGTTCTGAGAAAACTAGGCTTAATGCATGTGCGTAAAGTGTCATCCCAGATAAGCCTGTGCAGGCCATACAGGCTAATCAGGGACGACACTTTCCGCCTAAACATGATTTTCGGTAAGAAGGGACTTCCTTGAAACTAAAAATACCATGAAAGCGGAAAGCGTCGTCCCTGATTAGCCTGTGCGGACTGCACAGGCTAATCTGGGATGACACTTTACGCACATGAATTAAGCCCAGTTTTCTCAGAACAAGGCTCATATGTATATTTTAATCTTTTGTGTTCCAATTACTGCCAAGTGTAGCAAACGCCTGCAGCATCCCAATCAACAACACATAAAGAAGTATTGCAACTCTAGATTAGGGGATAAATGTTCACCCATCTTTGTTTAAGACATATGACTGATTGCCTATATTTCATTACACTTCCAACTTAACATCACTAGACAACAAGGTATGACAGCTGGAGTAACCGCATTGAAAATGTCAAATGTGGGTAACACCAGTTGACATGCATGCCGAACATCACACATAGTCCAGGGTGAATAAGAATACAAGTGCAAATAAATAGAAACATTTAAGCATTGCAATTTTAGTTGAAAAGAAATACTATTTACAACTGAATGAATTCTATAAATTTTAACGACATTATGAGAATGTCGTACTGCTATGTATTTTTTTATAATGTAGATATTTTTTAAGTTTTGAAAGATTAAACTAAACTCTTCTTTGTAAAGATATTTCATGAATCGTTGAGGATAAGATTGTCATATTAATATAACTACACAATTTGTTAAAGAAAACTATTGAGTCGCGTTCTGAGAAAACTGGGTTTCATGCATGCGCGTAATGTGTCGTCCCAGATTAGCCTGTGCAGTCCGCACAGGCTAATCAGGGACGACACTTTCCGCTTTTATGATATTTTTAGCTTCAAGGAAGTCCCTCCTTACCGAACATCAAGTTTAGGCGGAAAGTGTCGTCCCTGATTAGCCTGTGCGAACTGCACAGGCTAATTTGGGACGACACTTTACGCACATGCATTATGCCCAGTTTTCTCAGAACGCGTTTCAGTTGTTCAACAATTAATGTTTCTATTTTCAGTGTTCTACCGTCACTTATTGTAAACGCATTCAAGTCATACAAGCGAGCGTGCAACGGTTTCCCATGTATGTATTCCCATCTAGGGACGAAAGCTGGACGGGCTTCTCTGTACAAGATCCTGGCAAGTTTCATCGACGATTGCTTCAGCGACCCTGCTTGTAACCCAGGTAACTCTATTTCACTTAGATATATGTCGAAAAAGACGCAGCAGATTTAGATGGTGTAAAAAGTAAGTCATTGATCGAGCTCAAAAATGATATTTGTGGGGGGATTGACGTGTTTTTAAAAACACACACATTGTAATGGGAAAAAGTAAAAAGGATGAGGAATATATGGTCCTTAAAGATTCACATTTACTTTATACTAATTGTCTTGCATGAGACTGTTTTAGTTTAACGATGTTCCGTTGAATCCCACTTCAAATTTGTTTTATTAGAACTAAGACCAAAATATTAAATCATTGATGCGTTTTGTCTATTTATGCGCACTCGATATTTGATATCCCCAAGTCAATACCTGACATGGAATTGTTCAAAGAATACAGATAATAATTGGTTCTTTGTTCGTTTTATGGTTAATTCTACATTACTGTGTTGAATGTTATATGTGATATATATATATGTGTGTCCTTAGATGGTCTACTTTGTCTTCACTGTATTTAATATTCGTCATTATTTTGTCTTTACATCAAAGGACGAAAGATAAGGTATCAGAAAATATGTATTTTTGTATGTGAATATATTATTTGCGTTTGGTGTCTGTTGAAAGAAAAATACCTGTATATTTATTAACTTGTTTTTATATTCCAGTTAAAATTCAACAACGTGAATGTTTGCATATATTGATGGGGTTCATTATGATTTGAATCGAGTACATGCACATGTATTTGTGTGGTTTTAAATTGCTCGAAAAATATATGTGTTCTTCAAATTGTATATGTATATTATCATGTTATAGCATGAACACACACTATATTTTATAATTGATTCTGTATCTTATCACATTTCTATTTAAAAGCCTTTTTCATGTATTCAAACTTAGCACTTTTCTGGCATGTATTATACCAAGATGATTTTAACGCACTGTCTTTATTTCAAATAATGACATACTTTTTAATTCAGCTCTATAACCACATTTCATCATTCTTTCATATTTCATATTTCATTTATTTCTTTTCAAAAATGGTTTGCAACGTAACCTTTTTATGCTGTGCTTTGTTATGTACGGAATACCGTTAGGGCCATCATGGTTACACAGTAAAATCCAAAGAGCGACAATGCGATAGTACGATGGCGGCAATGCGACAACGCGATAGTACAATGACGATAATGCGACAGTGCGATAATACGATGACGCCAGTGTGATAGTACGATGGCGACCATGCGATAGTCATATTTTACTGTCGCCGTCGTATCATCGTATATATGCCATCGTACTATCGCGTTATCGTACTGTCGTCATCGTATTATCCCATTGTCGCAATCGTACTATCGCACTGTCACCATTGTATTGTCGCACTGTCGTCATCATAGTATCGCATTGTCGCCATCGTACTATCGCACTATCGCATTGTCGCATTATCGCCATCGTACTATCGCAATGTTGCCATCGTATTGTCGCACTGTCGTCATCGTATTATCGCACTATCGCATTGTCGCATTGTTGCCATCGTACTATCGCACTGTCGCCGTCGTATTGTCGCACTGTCATCATCGTATTGTCGCCATCGTACTATCGCGATATCGTACTCTCGCCATCGTACTATCGCTATCGTATTTTCGCACTGAGGTCATCATACTATCGCATTGTCGCCATCGTACTATCGCACTATCAACTATCGCATTGTTGCCCTCTGGATTTTAATGTGTAACCACGATGGCACTAACGGTATTCCGTAGTTATGCGCCTTTTCTATGCAATTCTGTTTTTGTTATATGATTGTCGCATATTTAGCAAAACATCACAAATGACGGTCTCTTGCATCGTTTCAGGTCGCCGAAAAAGACTGGCACCGTCTCAATTTACTGGCCAATTGTTGAACATACCAATCAGTGAGTTGGTTCGATGGCGCATGCGCAACATGGAGTGATGTTTTCAGAGTACATCCGTACTGCTCATATGTAATGAGAGCACACAATTAAAAAAAACTTGTTATTATATTTTTATTTTCTTATATTTAGACATTAATTGGCATTTGTTCGTTGTCGATGATTGCAGTACATTTTAGGCATGTACAAAAGTGACCCATTGTATCGACTTAATATTTTATTTTCTAATAACAACTGCATGAGTCAGTCCCCTTATACTTTATAATACGTTCAAAATTTGGGAATGTACTATGTTATCCTGCTTGTAACAATGTTGAAAAAAGATTCTTAATAAAACGCCTAAATGAAGTCGAAATATATTCTGAAATAGTAATCTATTAAGTGCACGTATATGGTTTATTATGTATTCAAGAAAAGAACATCGAATGTCAATGCAAACGTTTGATTTAAAGTTTGTTGTTGTTCCTGTGTTGTCTTTAAGGCAACCCCTAGTACTTATTCCAACACATGCAGGATAATGCACAATTCTTAACAAACATGGGAAAAATATATTTAAGTCAGCATCAATTATATTCGAGTTAAGTTTCCATTTAAATTATACTAGAAATCCCCTTGTGGATTTGGCTTTCATACGAAAAATTAATTGTAAATAAATATTGCGTTGCCGACTGTCTGTAGGTATATATAGTATACAATTGCTTTGAAACACTGAAAAAGAAAACTTGATAAATATTTTAAACATAACTTGACACGGACTTATATTATTTCGACAAAATGAATTCGTTATTTTCAATTGTATCATGCAAATGTTAATCGTTCGTTTACAAATAAGGAATCATATAAAGCGCCCGGGTTATATAAAAGTAAATGTGACATAAAGTGTCCACATTAATTAGCTTTTTTGTATTTGCTTCATGACGAATAATTTTATTGTGTACTTTTACTAGATGCCCGTGGCACGAAGGCGAGTCAGCTAAAAAATGACAATCAGAAATTAATTGTTTGAGTAATGAATGCGACATTGACTCAAATAGATGCATATTTGAAACATGTCTTTTAACCCATTTATGCCAAGCGTCTAGAAAAAAGGCCTTGGCTAACAGCGTGGACACAGATGAGACGCGGCGTGATGCGGCGTCTCATCAGGGTCTGCGCTGTTTGCTTAAAGCAATTTCCGTAAGAAATATTCTAAATATAGAAATAAATATACTAGACATTCCTAATTTGGAAATGAATTGATCCAATTACGAAGGATGGGAGAGTCCACAAACAACAATAAATAATGTTCGAGCAATTAAAACACATGTTTTTAATGTAAATCTATAAATAAATATGTATTCTTTGACATAAAAACATAAACATTAATGTCGACAATAGTTTGACAAATTACTAGCTAAACTTAGTTTCTCATAATATCGTCCGTTTTGATGGCTGCTAAGTTCACTAATAAACGCATGTGCTTGTTCTAATCAAAGTGTTCTTAAAAAAGTTTTACCTTTTGTTAACAAACGAACGGTTTATACAACATTTGATAAACGTACTAATAAACCATCAACAAACTTACACAATTATATGTTACGCTATTTAAAATGTTATAGCATCATCCTGGAGTAAACATTACCTACTTTCCAATGAAAACGGAAATTAATGAACATGATCGTCATATTAAACATTAAAAAAAATAATCAAAATTTCTATAAAAAAAGAAAAACATTTGTTGTCCTGAACTTCTTTAAGGTTCATTCAAGTGGACTCGTTAAAGTCAGGATACAATGTAGAGGGTCGATACCATGAGAATAAGTGCTATATGATAAAAACGTATGTGAAAAATAAAACATTTATACATATATACACGTATAAAATCACTATTCAAGATATATCAAAACTTGAATTTAAAATGCAAAACTTGAATTAAAAATGCAAAACACGAATTTAAAATGTAAATGTCTGCTTAAATAATAAGATTAAAAAACAAACTACAGTGAAAAGAACATTTTCAAGAGACTTGTTTATAGATTTTGGTATTTTTAAATATGTTGCAAATGCCTTAAATTACTTAATTCTTAACACGGAACAGTAGATACGCATTATAAATACAAGAATGTAAGCAAAAAAACACACTTTCCTAGTGGAGATCGAACCAGTTTTCTTTGGATTACAAGGAAATTGCATAAACCACTCGTCATTTGGCCTATTTTGTTTTCATCTAAGACATTTTTAATATTCAAACAATATTTGAAACAATTAAAAAATAATTCCAAATCATTCAATGAAACACTGTATAATTTTACCAATGTCAAATGATGACAATTCAGAAACGAAGCTGCATTTTCAGTATAAGTCTCCGTCTCCGTAATTTGTGGTATTTCGCTACCTGATTCCCAATTTTACTAAGTGATTTTTTGTATTTTTAGAATCTTTAAAAAAATAGGTAAACATATGTTAACAAGTCTGTTTTACAAACGGATTTTGAAATAAAATATATATCTGATCATTCTTCCTTATAAACGCTAGTGCATCGAATGGACTTTCATTTACAAACCTATAACTTATATCTAAATAATAAAAATACAAATTATACGTAAAGTGGGAAGTATACTACAATATAACAAAACACATTATAATGATAGTATCATTAGCAAACGAAAAGGGGAGACATTGAACTAGTAAAATGATACGCTGGTATTATAAGAAATCAACATAACAATTACATATGCATTTAAAATTGTGTATTTGTATTTATAACCGAGTATTAAAAGCAGTTCATAGACACTAGTTCCAATATGATGAGAATCTTTTTCCATTCTAGTATGTTATGCGTTTCCAGCATGTACACGTTACATACAAATTGTCTTGAATGTAATTTTTGGCAAATAATAATAATGAGGTGAGTGTTTCGTTTACAGACACAACTTTAAACTCAACACATTTCAAGTGTCGCATATCTCACATGTTGTCATTGTCTCCCAAGGCAACACTAATTATGACTGCCAGAGAAAGGCCCAACAACACAATGCCTTGTAGAGCTAGCACCCAGATCTTAAAAGACTTGACACCCTGAAAAAGAATGACAGACATGCAGATATGTACATAATAATCATATTAAACTGTGTACCAGAAGACCATCTTATTAAACATTGTGCGACAAATTGTAGTTAGGATGCACTTATTACAGAGCTATAGCAGCTATACCATCAACTTGTATGATAAGTTTCATTCGGTAACTGTGTTAGTTTTCTCCCAATCTTTCACATGTTTAGTTAATATTGATCATATATGTGTTTTGTTCTAAAAAGCTGGGCTTAATGCATGTGCGCAAAGCTTCGTCCAAGATTAGCATGAGCAGTCCGCACAGGCTAATCAGGGATGACACTTTCCGCTTTCATGGTATTTTTCGTGTTAAGGAAGTCCCTTCTTACTGAAAATCTTGTTTAGGCGGAAAGTGTCGTCCCTAATCTGCACATGCATTATGCCTAGTTTTCTCAGAACGCGACTCATATGTTAATGTGTTCATTTGTTCTGAGATATTATATCAGATATGTGACAAAAACATGGCCTAGGACTGCAAGCAAGACTTTCAAAAACCTGTTCTTATTAATGAATACATTTGCTTAAACTGTAAATATCAAATATTTGTTAACATAAACATCGTCGACATCAATATTAATTTTAAACCGCAATGATGTATTGTTAATTTGGTCTAGCTTTCAGGTGAATAGTTAACTTGCTACCACTTGATTATAAATCAAATTTATATTGATATCAAATACACAGTGTGAATAAGTATTACACACAATTGACACAGCACATTTAGACAGATTAATTATGTAATATAATATTGTATTTTGTTAAGAATGTAATTTAATATAACTAAATATGATAAATTAAATTATAAAACTTGAAAAAATGTGACTTAGTGAATCAAAGATATTGGCATACAAATATGTTACATATTCAATTTTATGTAAAACTAAAACAATAATACTGTTATTCTTTGTTTTATTTATTATGTTTCGCCGTTTTCAACAGTATTTTAGCTATATCACGGCTTTCAGAAAACCAACTAATACGCTCCTGGCTTAGCTGATTTGTCAGTGTTACAATGAAATACGTGCGTCACTTACTTACAACTTTCCAACTTAATTAAGAGGAAGAGGCGTAATGATATAAGAAAACTTTTTATATGGACCGTGCACTGTGAAAAAGGGGCTTAATGCATGTGCGTAAAGTGCCTTCCCATATTAGCCTGTGTCGTCCACACAGGCTAATCAGGGTCGACACTTTCTGTTTTATGGTATTTTTCGATTAAAGATAGTCTCTTCTTAGCAAAAATCTAGTTTATGCGTAAAGTGTCGTCCCTGATTAGCCTTTCTGTTTTATGGTATTTTTTCGATTAAAGATAGTCTCTTCTTAGCAAAAATCTAGTTTATGCGGAAAGTGTCGTCCCTGATTAAACAGGCTAATCTGGGACGATACTTTACGCACATTCACTAAACCCCTTTTTCACATAGCAAGGGCCATATTAATGATCAATCCGCACACGAGTTTTCAAGCTGGGGATGTGTCCTTACCTTTGTAGTTAAGCGATCTGACAATTGCGCTAGCCGGTAAAGTCGGAAATAACAAGAGATTAATAAAAAAATAACAATATTCAGTCAGAACAAATAGCTAACCTGTGAGGATGATGATGTAGAATCGGGACCATCAGTGACGTTTTTTAACTCATACGCGCTTGCTTTCTTTGCTGAAAACATATAAAGAAAACAATGTTGTAACAAATTCGAAAAACAATGCAAACAACGAGAGGTTTGGATTATACGTCATACATGCCACGTCTGTCTTGTGTACTTATTGTAAGGCGCTTGTTTGACGTGTAAGGCGCTTGCGTTTACGGGAAAAATGGATTCGACGTGTTTGGGTGACACATTCGTTTTAATCTGTTCAACAGTTCTTTACAATTATACATGATTTGGTATACACGGAAATTCATTTTGATTTAAGTTAATATTTCTTATAATATAAACGTTAATAGAAAACATTGATACAAATTAGCTTTCGAACGTACAGACGCAAAATTTATTTTGTTATCTTCACTGTTTGTCGAGGTATACAGCACTAACACATATTGCAAAATATGACACTTGTGATTGTTTATTTAAATAAAGTTAAGAATAATGTCATGTTACCATTATTATTTACGTTGAAAAGCAACATATATTCACGACTTTTGAAAAATACAACACCCCCATTGACAACTTCCATAATCCGTTAATAAAAAACGAATACAACGAATACAACGAATACAACGAATATTTCTTCATGCTATGAAGGAACGCCGCGATCATAAGTGTGATGTTATAATAATATAATAATAATAATAATAATAATAATAATAATAATCTCTTTATTTACCGAAGGTAACTCATTAAGACAACACATTGATACAAAGTCATGCAGACAGTTTAACAATGGCAATCTTATTTTCAATGAGGCCTTCAAACAACTATGGTATGTATAATGCATTTCTACAGTATAATGCAAACATGTAGACTTTGACGGACATAAGAGTACTGTAACAGTGTAATAGAAGTGTCATAAAAAGCAAGTATAATATATGACTTCTCTTATACTATTAATTTCTCTTCCGATAATGAAATGGTCTCAAGGAATAAATATTTATAAACAGAAAGTATTTAAGAATATAAATGTATTGTTGATTACATTTTCCCATATGCACACACTCTAACGCACGCACGCACACACACACGCGCGCACGCACACACCTATACACACACACACACACTTATACAATTACCATATCTTAATTAACACGACCAATATCAATAACAAAAAGTTAACAAAACAGCCGCGTACATTATTGTACAAAGTCAGAGTTTAAAAACGTGGAATACATAATTCTTGAAATAGTTAACGATTGATAGAAGCGGCTGATGTACACAAATATTATAATTACAGAAAACCATATTCATGACCAGTGTTGTTCACAATAGGATATGAAATTACCCAACTGTTATGAAGAATAGCCTGCACTTCCTTGCTATATAAATAGTTTGAAAAAGCAATATGTATATTTGATTGCAGATTTTAAATCTGCAATAATCATTACGACACTTATGGAGGAGTATTTGACTTTTGAATAAGAGGAAAACAGAAAAATGTTACAACGCGTGAGACTCATTTTGCGCCTCAAAGAGGAAATATTTCTTAAGCCTATGTTTGAAAGTGGTAAGAGTGAGAGATTTGCGAATACTAACCGGTATGTGGTTCCATATTTCCATACCACAGTAACTAAACGACTTTTTTAAAAGGTTTGAGTTAGGTGTTTTATGCGTCAAATCATTGTTTGATATCGATCTTAAATTGTAATTATTGTTTTTCACCAGTTTTATCAAGTCGTCAATATATGTGGGCGTTAAATTATGAAGAGATTTGTAAATAATTATACCTGTGAAATATTTACATCTGTTTTCAAACGAAAGCCATTGTATTTTTTGTGATAAATCATAATAATTTATATTTAAGTCATTACGTAATATTACTCTTAAAAACCTTCTTTGCAGTTTTGATATTCTGTTTATGTCTCTAGTATTTGCATTTTGCCATGTGACACATCCATAATCAATAATTGGTGTTACATACGCATTATAGAACATAATTTTCATCTCAGGTGTTAGAAAATATTGTATTCGCCTGAATAGTGATAATTTCGATACAAGTTTTGAACAAGTTATATTTCATTTCAATTTCGTATTCCAGCTGTTTTTGACGCAGTTTGTCAAATAAAAGTTGTTATATACACATACATCAATAACTAAAATAATCATTGGCGAAAACTTATACTGGAATGCGTTAAAGTAATGAATTTAAAAAAATATATTTGGTGCGTTATTTCTATTTTCAATATTAGAATTGTCTGTACATTCAATTGACTCAAAAACATCATACATTTAAAAAAAACTTGACCACTAAATAGCGATCTTTCTTATTTCATTTTTGTATTAAATGAGACATAGAAATAATGCAATCTATACAAATGCACACATTGTGGTTTTTGGAAGCACGTGACCCGGGCTCTAAATCAAAACGTTTTGCTACAGATTCGTGAAATAAGAGAACAACGTACATAAGCAAGTAAAATGACACAAATGAGGTAAAATCATGCTAAATATACATTTTTATTAGAATTTGATAAAGTTGTAATGCGTTTTAGTGCTTGCCAAAACGAAAAACAAAATAATTGTGGATGTTTCTGTTATTTTGCGATTCACAATGAATTAATCACCGAATCTTCTCTGAAGTTTAACTGAATTTGCAAACTATTTAAAAGCTATAAAAGCTGGAGTTAGACGGATCACTTTATTAAACAACAAATGGACAAATAACCACGTCGAAATATGTAGAGAGAGGGTAGCGAAAACATTTGATAATAGAATTGGTTATAAAAACTCGTGTAAATCCCCAGAAAGTCTTTCCCCTTCAATAGTGTCATATATATGTTACCATAATTTCTGTGTATCATCCTCTTATGATGATGTGTAATTGAGTCGCGTTCTGAGAAAACTGGACTTAATGCGTGTACATAAAATGTCGTCCCAGATTAGCCTGTGAAGTCCGCGCAGGCTAATCAAGGACGACACTTTCCGCCTAAACATGATTTTCGGTAAGGAGGGATTTCCTGAAAACTAAAAATACCATAAAAGCGGACTGCACAGGCTAATCTTGGACGAGACTTTACGCATATGCGTTATGCCCAGTTTTCTCAGAACTCGACTCATATTGTCCCGTTTCGTATAATTATAGACTTTTGTTCAATATAATGTTTTCGAAGTTTCATTTACTCTTTATCTGTAGAAAAATTAACAACTTTTGAAAAGCTTAAACCTACCAGTTTTATTGTAGCATCCGTAAATGTGACAGACCAGATCTACCACACACAGCCAGCCTACGTACACCCAGAGTATGATCCTCACATAGCCTGGTGTCCTTGACGCAGCCAGAGCCGTACCGGAGAAAATATTTGTAACTGAATGAAAATATTGCAACATAAAAAAAGGAATTAGAGAATTTTCCAAAAAAAATAGGACATATCGGCCTTAGTTGGCATATAAATGTTAGAAACAGTAATAATCTTGTTTTTGCAATTGTTTGCTGTGAATCCACACTTGAGACAAACCTCTGCAGAGTCTGCGTGATGAAAGTGTCAACACAACTTATCCGATGCAGGGAGTCAAAAGTTAGACGCACAATGCCATTGTCTCCACATCCTTATCCTTATTTCAAAAAATGATGCCCCCACAAAATATCATTTATATATACTTGAACACTAAAAAAATAAAATAAATGTGATTATGTATTGAAGTAAATTTATCAACAGTGGAAAAAAGACAATCCCGTGATTCTGGCGACATTCGTTACATTGCATACCATCTTTACCATAACCTATACATTATAGCTATTTAGCGGCAAAAATAAAATTGGTCGTGAATATAATTCATTATCTAACCGTCATTTACACATTACGGGTAGTACACCAGGATTAAATAGAACACACAAACTAAATAAAACCTATTATATCAAGCTTACTTGAGCAAGCATGAGCAGCGACTCCCACCAGCGTGTGGGCCACATTGAAGATAGGCCTCTTGGGGGTCCCAGGGTGAGGTCTGAACAGGGCCATGATAGGCTGACAATCAAAGCAAAGTGCTAAGAATACATACAAGTTCCAGCTTAAATCTATTCTTACATGTAAACGACAAAACATTTGTAAAGACATAGTATTAAACCCATTTATGCCTAGCGTCTAGTAAAAAAGGCCTTGGCAAACAGCGTAGACAGGTCTCGTCAGGGTCTGCGCTGTTTGCTTAAAGGAATTTCTGTAAGAAATATTCTAAATTTAAAAATATAATATACTAGACTTCCCTAATTTGGAAATAAATTGATCCAATTTAGAAGGATGTGAGAGTCCATTAGGCATAAATGGGTTAATGTTCTTTTAAACATTTGCACCGTTCAATCAGCATTAATACAATTACATAAGTAAGTAAAGCTTCAGCAGTTAATGGCAAGACAACAGGAACACACTATGTATCTCTATATGAGCCTTGTTCTGAGAAAACTGGGCTAAATGCATGCGCGTAAAGTGTCGTCCCAGATTAGCCCGTGCAGTCTGCACAGGCTAATCAGGGACGACACGTTCCGCCTAAACTTTATTTTCGGTAAGGAGGGACTTCCTTGAAACTAAAAATACCATAAAAGCGTAAAGTGTCATCCCTGATAAGCCTGTGCGGACTGCACAGGCTAATCTGGGACGACACTTTACGCACACGTATTATGTCAAGTTTTTTTTTCAGAACGCGACTCATATGCATCTTTATGCCAAAGAAAAATTACATTTATAAGGGTGAGAGCCATGACCACAATTCCTATAATCGGATGGGACTTCTCAAAATTGGAGCCAGTGATCTGAAAGATACACAAAGTTTATCTTTATACAATTAAATATTTGAAAATCTTACTGAACTATTTTTACAAAGATTTTTCAAAATATAAATAAAGGTAATGTGAATGGTATGGTTTGTCTCCTCACTTTAAAATTAAGTACAGACAAGGGACAAAATTGTCACAAAACCAGGTTTCCATTGTGAAGAAAAAATCTGATAAAGGGAGAAAACTCAAACTGAACTTTTGAAATGAACACACAAAATTAACCCCCTTTGTAAGTTTGTTTAAAAAAAAATCTATTTTAGTCGTGGCAACCTTGACATTGGAGATATTGACGTGATTCTTTCGTGCGACACACCGTCCCATGATGGTGAACAAATGTGCCAAATGATTTTAAAATCTCACAATGAATGACATAGTTATGGCCAGGACAAGCTCATTTATGGCCATTTTTGACCTTTGAACTCAAAGCGTGACCTTGACCTTGGAGATATCGACGTAATTATTTCGCGCGACACACCGTCCAATAATGGTGAACAAATGATTTTAAAATCTGACAATGAACGACCTAGTTATGGCCCGGACAAGCTTGTTCCGCCCGCCCGCCAGCCCGCCAGCCAGCCCGCCAGCCAGCCAGCCAGCCCGCCCGCATTCGCCAATCTAATAACCAGTCTTTTCCTTCGGAAAACCTGGTTAAAAAGTATCCCATAATGAACAAAAACTGCAACCATAGTTTTAGTTCAAATATAAAATAGAAAGTCGTTAAATTGATATCCTCCATAAAATCAACTTTGTTTATGGGTGCAAACCCTTATAGACAGTAAAATCATTAAGTGTAGAGTAATAATTTATAGCTAATAATTAAGAATATGTTTTTTATATAAATTGCAATTCTCTTCATTGAAATCTTCACACCCAAGCAGTTTCATGTTGAATTCTTGTAGCGTATCTTAGATATAGCCTTGAAAATTTACTCAATACAAAAACATCAAAGGGCTATAACTCTTAGTTAAGAAAGTGCAGGGTTATGGTTCTTGTGCATGGCACTTTTTCCAATAGATTTGTACACACAAATGAAGTTCCATGTTGAAATGTTGTATTTCAGATTATCTGTAGTATAGCCCTGGAGAGTTCCCTCATACAAAAAGTGGGCAATAACTCTTATTTAAGAAAGTGAATGATTATGGCTCTTAATCATGGTACTTTTTCTCATTAATATCAATAAACCCATTAAGTTTTCATGTTGAAATGTTGCATGGTATCTGATATATAGCCTTTAAAATTTCCATCATGCAAAAACGGGGGAGGGGGGGGGGGGGGGGGGGGGGGGGGGGGGGGGGGGGTTGGTGGGTACCTTTCATTAAACAAGCAAATGCGTGGAATTGATATCCCCCGCCAATATGCTTCTGGACTCAAACGTGATATATCTGACACTCAAAAAGCATTTTTTTTCAAGATACAAAAGGCCATAACTCCGTTATTAACAGATGGTGTACAATGCCATTTGGCGTGCATCATCCTAGTATCCACATATATACTTATACCAAGTTTAAATGAAATCCGTCAAAGTACTTCCAGGATATGGCTCCGGACGGACTGAAAGACGAACGAAAAGACGGACGGACGGACGGACAACAATATTCCTATATTCAATATTAAAAAGTGTATGGTTAGTTTTCTTGTGCATGGCACATCTCTCTAAGGATGTATATGCAATAGTTTTTCATGTTGATGCCTTATATAGTTTCTGAGATCATGTTTTGTGACAGACGGCACGATGGACGGACTTGCCTTTGGCGGTGGATAACTAGAATGTTACATGTACATTTTGAGCCCTTGCATTTACAAAAATTTTATTACTACATGGACTGTACCTGAGCATATCCCTTGACGTAAACGAATATGACGACAAACGATGCTGCAGTGAGCAAGAAGACGGTCACCATGCATGCCCTGTGAATCTTCAAACACACACAATTTAACCCATTTATGCTTAGTGAACTTTCCCATCCTTCTTAATTGGATCAATTTATTTCCAAAATTAGGGATGTCTAGTATATTTATTTCTATATTTAGAATATTTCGTACAGAAATTCCTTTAAGCAAACAGCGCAGACCCAGATGAGACGCCGCATTATGTGGCCTCTCATCTGAGTTTACGCTGTTTGTCAAGGCTTTTTTCTTAACGCTAGGCATAAATGGTGTTTTTGACACAAAAACACTGTGCTTAAATGATATCTAAAGATGCCCCCATAAACGAATAACATACATTAAAATATGAACCAGATGACTGCGAGGTAATTGCATAAATATTTTGCAATTTCTTAAAAATGTTTTTTTTTTCGCAAACCTTTCATTCAAACTTGTTTTTATTTATTAAGCATGTAAAGACAACTGAAAATGATGTAAAAGTTGTTATACAGTTTTCACTACTGTTAAGATTAAAAACAGTATCAAAAGGATAAAAAATAAAAACTTTGACACCTCTGAAAACTTCAACTCTTGTCATGAAATTTGAACTCACCACAAACCATCGTTTCTGACTGCACCATTCAAAGCCTTCAGGCCAGACATCTTTGTAGAATCGTGCAGAAAATATACCGAACGAGGCCAGCAACATCCAGGCTATCACCATTAAAATGCCTGCAAAGAACAATATTTCCAAAAATAGTTAACACACTAGCGTGCAATTGAGAAGTAAAATATTCAGAATAAACATAACAATAAAATCGCAAATTCTGAAGCATTTGAATAGAACAGTCCACACTCTCTTCGTCTAAGGTCGTAAATAAAACATTTATTTGGAAAATGATATTGAAGAAATGTATATATGTATATGTATTGAAGAAAATATTATACTTTTTCTATTATGTCATTTCAATGTAATTTTTATTTACATTTCATTTGAGCCTGTTTTCGTCACACCGTTTGTTAAGCTATTTTGTACAGGAATTGTTAGGCTTTGTATTAGGCAATCTATGAATATGTTCCTTAAATAAAATAATCATATTCAACAATAAGTTAAACAGACTTACCATGCACTTTAATGAGGGTAATTTTCGTACTAGTGCCCCCTATTTCCTGGATAGCTTGAAAGTCCGCGACCTGATCTGACACAAGCGGGGTCACACTGTGCTTCATGAGGAAACCTAAACACCACAGAGTATATGGTTTAACCACATGTAAGACTTTGAAGCTATATTTACGTTTGAAGCTAGTGTTTATGATAAAGAAAGCTTTCAATAAAATTATACTAAAATGTACAGGATACGCGTTGACTCTCACCTGAATATCATTACAATTTTAAAACTATCCAAAGCTATAAGATCTTAATCCGCTCATAGTCCCTAGATATGTAATGCATTTGCTCAAATTAACCCATTTATGCCTAGTGGACTCTCCCATCCTTCTAAATTGGATCAATTTATTTTCAGAATAAGGGATGTCTAGTATATTTATTTTTATATTTAGAATATTTCTTACAGAAATTCATTAAGCAAACAGCGCAGATCCTGATGAGACGCCGCATCATGCGGCGTCTCATCTGGGTCTACGCTGTTTGCCAAGTCCTTTTTTTCTGGACGCTAGGCATAAATGGGTTAAATACAAAGACTATGCTTCCATGTGATTCATAACTAGTTATTCTCCTTTGACAATTAATAATCTAAAATACGTGTTAGACCGGTCAACAATTCAACAATGACTTTTTGATATAAAGAGGCATTAATTGCTATAAACATTAGAAAAGTTATACTCATTTCGGTATTTATACATATGCATACTTTTAATGCATTATATTGACGGATAACACCATGGTTTACTGTGGTATTGCATACTTTTAATGCATTATATTGACGGATAACACCATGGTTTACTGTTGTATTGCAACTGACCTGATGAGGCCGATCCATAAGCATAGAACAATGTAAAGTCTTCATTTAGGTTAAAGAATGTGGTGGGCCCCTCCGCGGCCCGCTTCTTACGCCCGGTGTTGGATGGGGCGACCTTTTTCCTCTTGAAAGTGCAGGAAATGACTCCGTCTTTCGAGGATGTGGTCACATCAGTTAAACCAAATTGTGGCTGTATGATAAATGGTGTAAACAATAAGACACAGGTTTTAGGTGTATGATATTTTAACCATACAACAACACCATATTAGTAATTGTTGACGTCAATGCAAAACAGCTCTATAGTTGGAACGTTTTAGATATTAAAATTCGTTTTAAATTATTTATGAGTTAATGCTTTTAAAATCAAACGCTAACTAATGTATGCCAGAAGAAGTTATCGAATTTCATCGTACACATAATTTCATTGTACGCATGCCTATAAAACCGTTTGATTTTCGAGGAACAGTATTCAACACGCAAAAATATATTTATTATTTTTATTTAAAACTATCTGACTTTATTAATAAATAAAGCTGTAAGCGAATACCTGCTCCAGACGGCTGTTACTGCGCCCATCATTGTAGGACAAGGACACAATGACTTGGTCACCATTGGCGACACATTCAAATACACTGTCGTCACCCTGAAAGTAACCACAAGTGAAAGGGTAGAGATCATTTGAATACAACGAATCACAATTAACATGGTACGTTTTGGATACATTCAGCTGCCATACTTACCTGCATTTTTTAACAGTAAAGCCATGAAAGTATACATTTCCGATTTATATATGCAGGTACTGTCACAATTTAAATTCATTCTCCTGGGTTGTCTTGAATATAAGGCACATAAACTTAAAACACCATCCTTCATTTGACTATGGTATAAATTTGGCGATTAAAAGCAAAACAACAACCAACCATTTTGTTATCCTTGGACAGCCCTATTGCGCAATATGCATTCTGAGGTCTTTTGCAGGTAAGGGAGAATAATATGTCATCCCCAGTTTCCTTCCAGGTCAGCATGAAGTCACAGTTGCCTCCCTTGCAACCATCATGAAAGCAGCTGTAAACTTTACCACAGTCTGAAGGACGAGAAATTTCCTGAAATACAGGCCATGTTTACTGATTCACAACACGCACAATGATTAAATAAATAACTTAATGATTGTAAAAAATTGTGAAGTAAAAATTAGTAAGGAATAATATGTTTGTTGCTTTCAGTTTTTCCACCAAAATATCTTTTTTATTTAAACAATCTTCTGCTACGAAATTACTTATAAAAATAGCTGCGTTTGGATCACTATTGGTGTATTTTTGTATGTTCTATAATTAAATACTGGTTAATTAATAAATGTGAATCGTTCAAATTGTCATCATTTGCTTATGTTTCCGCATTATCCGAAATTCTCTTCACACATTTTGCCTTAACATATCGTCTGTTTCAAATGAGTCGTGTTCTGAGAAAACTGGGCATAATGCATGTACGTAAAATGTCGTTTAAATGAAGTCTCTTCTTAGCAAAAATCCAATTTAGGCAGAAAGTGTCGTCCCTGATTAGCCTGTGCGGACTGCACATGCTAATCTGCGACGACACTTTGAGCACATGCATTTTGCCCAGTTTTCTCAGAACGAGACACAAATAAAGATTGACCAGAAGACGAACGCATGTGTTGATTGGTCAATATTTATTGTCAACGCTGTGGCATAATGTACGACTGCAATATTAACCAATATTTGTTTAAATCGATACTTCATTCAGAAGTATACACTTGCAAAATATATGTATCTTCATCCCATACCCCTGTTTGTGTGTCCGGTGGAGACGGTGTTTTAGTTGTCCAATCATAAAGCTTGGCTCCGCCCAGGAAGTCAATCTTCTCAGCGGAGTAAATGTCAGGTGTCTCAGAATGCATCTCAATGGTTCCTGAATTATGAATGTGTACCGCTATATATGTTTCACTTTCGCATGAATGTTTTCATTAACTTGCAAGATTTTGTAGTTGCTTATTTGAAGCCTTCTGAATATTTTGTCTGGCATTTGTTTCGGATTTTATCATTCATCTCATTATTGTCAATACTTTCTTTTGCTGCGACATTGATATAAGTTCTTTAAGTAATTATAAAATGTAAATGTAAATATTGTTTAAAGTAAAATAGTCCAACAATACTTTGCTACGTGGTTCTATTAGGTTTGTAGAAAGTTTTTTTTAAGCTTTGAGTTTCATTAAGTGTAATAATAAATTACAATAATTTATTAATTATTGTACTCAGTTTCGTATCCAATAGTGATAAATACAAAATACTGTAACACAGAACAAGTTTCACCCGTTCACCCTTTCCTGATATATTTCGCCTAAATATGCTTTCTCAATTTCTTTATTTTACAAATTGGCTACATTACATCAGAGAAACAATATATTAATAATACATTTGTATTAAGAAGCTTAAAGAGATTCCAAATACAGTACCACAGGGAGTGCTACTAGGGTGTTTTGATGTTGCGAAACTCTACCCGTCCATTCCAAAACACAAAAATAGAAGCTTGTACATATATAGTAAATACAAGAAAATGCAATACAATCCCAACTGTTATTGACAACGATAGTATAGTATTCAATGGTACAGAATATAAACAAATAAAAGATGTTGCCATAGGATAAAAAGTAGATAGGTGTTATGCAAGTACATTCCAATCTGCCTGAGCGACCGCCTGTGAATAGCGACCACCTGTCAATAGCGACAACATCGATTCCCCCCCCCCCCCCCCGAACGATTTCACTATATATTGTACCTGCGAATAACGCCCGCCTGCCAACAACGACCAGCGACTGCCATTTTACATAAATAATGTTCGAAGATACCAACCCTTGCTGCATCAGTCAGAGAAGATAAAAGAGGTGTTCACTACAACCCCTCTTATCGCATATAGAAGGGATAGAAATATCTCTGATGTTCTCGTTCATGGGAAAACAAATCGTTTTGTGAGAAGTGGGGTTAACCAAGAAGCAAGATGTACAAGAAAATGTGTGGTTTGATTAATGTAAGGAAGATGTCTCCACAAGAATGGCGGAAAAGAAGAAGTTTACTTTTGGAAAAGGCAACGTTGGGAAACGTGGAACATTATTTACGGTAGTAACTGCCTAAAATTTCAAATGTGGGTGAAGCAAAGCGGTCATGAAAACGAAGACAGAAGGAAAACGAAACGAAAAAGAAGTTATTACTATTATTATTATTATTATTATTATTATTATTATTATTATTATTATTATTATTATAATCTATGTTTTATAATAAAAGTTCATGATTATTTACCTCATAATACAAATCATTTTATTTTCATTAGCATAATTATTGTAGAATTGTATTTGTATAAGCACGTGTTATTACGTCGGTGCCGTTTTAACGTCAGGAAGTCATTTCCTGTTTATTCGATTTTTTACGTCAATATACAGCTGTTTAGTTGAGCAACATATAAAGAAAATTTAGCCAATTGTAAAAAAAGCAACTCTTCAAAGCGTATTAAAGCGAAATATATCATGAAAGAGTGAAACGTGTTCTGTGTCAATAAGTTATTGATAATATGATCATTTAAAGATTATATAATAGTGATGGTATTTAAATTAGACTACAATATGTCCTCATTTTCGTCACAGATGGAGAAGCGGAAAAGTAAAACGACGTTGCTTCGCAGTTGTTCATACTAACCGTCATACGCAGTGCCATGAGCAATAAGAAGAAAATATGGGTAGCTAAGATCAAAGAAACGACTGTCCTCGTTTCGTAATGGTGAACCTGAGAGAACGTTGACCCTTCTCTCAAATGTACAAGTGAGTACACCGTTTTTGTATTGGCCAGCCAACATTGTAATGCCAAACGTAGCCTGCAAAAGCATTATTTACAGGAAAGCATATTTATAGTTTATAGTCATGGTGAAATAAGAGTAAAATTGGAAATACATTAACAGCAAGAACTATCGACGACATGTATTGACAGTATAAAACATATTAAACACGGACTCCTTACATTAACCCATTTATGGCTAGTGGATTCTCTAATCATTCAAAATTGGATCAATTTATTTCCAAAATTAGGGATGTCTGGTATATTTATTACTATATTAAGAATATTTCTTACAGAAATTCTTTTAAGCAAACAGCGCAGACCCTGATGAGACGTCGCATGATGCGGCGTCTCATCTGGGTCTACGCTGTTTGCCAATGCCTTTTTTCTAGACGCTAGACAAAAATGGGTTAAAAATACTAGACCTGGTAAGCAATTCCGTATAAGAAATCATAATCAAGTTCAATTTAAAACTGTTCAACGGAGCATAAACAGAATGAAAAAAGGATTGGAATCTTTAACCTGAACACAATACAGATGAAAGCACGATAACGTCCCCGCCCCCACCCCCCCCCCACCCCCCGACAAAAGACATGCAAGCAATGGAACTTGAAATACTCTTCTTGTTAAATTAATTTATCAACTATAGATGAACAATACAATAAAGACTATATGATGAAAGTAGGTCAGTATATATATCTGTTACACAAAGTGAAGCTTATGCTCACGATATGTTATCAATGCTCGGCCATACCAATCTTAGTGATGAAGGCATTTGCACTTTACAAGTTCATTCGGTACTTTGCATTCTTAATGTTAGAAGAGTTATTTGAAAGAGCCACCCAGTAACGTAGCTTATATTAACGTATGTGTTTGGTATGCTATATTTAAACACGTGGCATGAAAAAAAAGAAAGAAATGTTTCTATTGATTATACCACATCAAGATTCGTGTTGCTTTTGTATGGTCCGTCAGCGTTATACGAGGAGAGGGTGTTTGGTCTTCCATCGAGTGTCACACATTGTGCCACACTATCTCTACCCTGAAAAGCAGAAAGGGTTTATGCCATTATGTCATTGTCTTAACTCGTATATGATTGCTGTTAAGCAAGCATTTGACGTCAGCTTTGTTTTATGGCAGTGCTGGTCTAAAATAAGATGGATGACGCATATGAGCCGTGCTCTGTGAAGAAGGGGGTTTACTGCATGTTTGAAACGTGTCGTCCCAGATTACCAGGGACGACACTTTCCGCTTTCATGGTATTTTTCGTTTTAAGAAAGTGTCTTCTTGGTAAAACTTCAGTTTAAGCGGAAAATGTAGTCCCTGATTAGCGTGTGCGGACTGCACAGGCTAATATTGGACGACAATAAACGCACATGCAGTAAACCCCCTTTTCACAAAGCACGGCCCACTTTATGTTTATTCACTATGACCGCTTTTACGTAGACACATCCGAGTAGTCAGTTTACAGAAAGCTTTGCTTATCAGCTGTTGCATTACAGGTGCTTAGCCCTAATTGGATGACATTAACCCATTTATACCTAGTGAACTCCACCATCCTTCTAAATTGAATCAATGTATTTCTCAAATTAAGGATGTCTAGTATGTTTATTTCTATATTTATAATATTTCTTACAGAAATTCCTTTAAAGCAAACAGCGCAGACCCTGATGAGACGCCGCATCATGCGGCGTCTCATCTGGGTCTACGCTCTTTGCCAAGGCCTTTTTTCTCTAGGCATAAATGGGTTAAATGGATTCGCAAAAAGCATATGTCCATCATTTATTTAAAAGTGTAATAATGGACTGATGAAAATTGGAATTGAATATGCTTAATATCAGAGATATTATTGGGCCCATTATTACCATCTGCAGGTCCTCTGAAAATCCCAGAGCCATGTAGTAATTGGGTGACGACGTCTTTCTCTTCACTTCAAATTCCACCACGGTGTTGTTCTTGGAAGGCCTCCACTGGACGCTGTACTGGCAGTTTTGTGAGCAGTTTCGCGGCATTATGCAGCTCACATTGTTCCCGCAGCCGGCAGGCTGGTTGATCTGAAATCGGGATTTAACCCATTTATGCCTAGTGGACTCCCCCATCCTTCTGAATTGCATCAATTCATTTCCAAAATAAGGGATGTCTAGTATATTTATTTCTATATTTAGAATATGTCTTACAGAAATTATTTTAAGCAAACAGCGCAGACCCAGATGAGACGCCGCATCATGTTTGCCAAGGCCTTTTTTCATGACACTAGGCATACATGTGTTAAGTAGTTATTTCTTCGTGCGCATGATAACAAATTCAGATTAAAATATTGACAAATGAAATCAACTTGATCACTTAATGTTCATGTGATATTGCCTTATCTATATCCACGTGCTTAAAGTTTAATTCAAGACTAAATATGAGATTGAAAAGCTGTGTAGGGAATTGTATAAAAATATAGCTCAAATTGGCTCTTTAAGTTAATGATTAGTATTGCAATTCCATGTTATTCCTGAAATTTACAAATGGAAGCAAAGTAGAATATTCATTTGATTCCTAACATCGCATTGGATATGATTAACTTAAACTAGATCGAACAACACATTGTTGTTTACCATCAAGTGATTATGTTATGAGTTTGCATATCAAATAAGTCGAGCTTTACCTTATCTATTGGTCCACTAAGTGTTGTAGTAGGAATGGAAGTGGTTGGGGAAGTAGTAGAGGTAGCAGTTGCAGAGGCCTGGGTTGGAACTGGGTTCCCAGACCCAGAGGCTTGGTAGGTTAAATTCGCAGACTGCTGCTTCACCCAAAACGTAACCCGTTGCTGCACAACAGTGTACCTTAGGAAACCAGACATACAAGATTACCGTTGGTTTTTATTCACATTAATATTACATTAACAATTTGATTGATTAAATGTTTTATTAATAAAATATTTGAATATGCCTAAAATAAAATTATAAGGGTCCAATAAGTTTTTTTTGAGGCTCTTTTGTAAATACTTACACAAATATGCATTGAACTTCTCATTTTACAGCTGTACTATCCCTATGGACCATAATGCGTTCACTTACACAAACACGATGCTTCCAACATTTGTGTCCGGTGCGGTCCAAGTCAGGTTGATGGACGGTTTGTCATCATTGCCGGTCTGTTGGTGCGTGGCGGCGGCCTGAATTTTTAGACTTTAGAACTTGGTGTGATTCTTTAAAATTGACTAAATTATAATGTATTGCCTTACAACGTGCTATGTTAGGCAACCGATGTATCATTTCCGCGCGCTAGGGGAAGTCAAATTTATAACAAACCCATTTTCTGTCAATTGTGTACCTGGGACCTAACCCTAAGTACTTAAGGTTAAAGATCGAACTGTGAAAGGTAAATTATATGTAAAACGCTAGGTTGATATCCAATCATATTTACTTTTGTCGAAACAACTTTGTAACGTGTTTCTTTAACCCATTTATGCCTAGCGTCTAGAAAAAAGCCTTGACAAACAGCGTAGACCCAGATCAGACGCCGCATGATGCGGCGTTTCATCAGGGTCTGCGCTGTTTGCTTAAAGGAATTTCTGTAAGACATATTCTAAATATAGAAATAAATATACTAGACATCCCTAATTTTGGAAATAAATTGATCCAATTTAGAAGGATGGGAGAGTCCAATAGGCATAAATGGGTTAAAAGAAGGCATTACTCACCAAATCACAAGGATTCCCCACACCAGCCTGCGGTGCAAATGTTCCATACGTCATGTAATTAGATGGAATTAGCAGCAGAACGAGCCTGTATCATGAACCCTCGAAACTGCGTACCAGCTACAATGCCTTGTAATGATACTGAAAGCAAAAATAACATGAACATCAACATTATTTCTCCTGGACTGATTTCGCATTTAATGTTAAATACTTCATATAATGATCATTATTTTACATGAAAAAAACTTGAGTAACTCAGTTAACAACAAACAATAAATATCAGAATGAATATTTATTTCCAACGATGCTATGTGAAATGAAATTAATTGCTGAAAGTCATCGCATCAAGTCTGTATGAATTGTTCTTTTTATTTGCGTGCAAAACACTAAAATTTACATTGTGATAGCTTAGGTCATGCAGATATTATCTGGAAATAATAAACATATCTCTTATGTGACCCAATATAAACATTTTCATTAGCAAATATGTTTTTAAGTGGTGTATTATTAAGTCACATGCACTTCATCTTTTTTCTTTTAATCTCTCCAAGAAAGTTCGGATTGATACTTATTTAAAGAAAGACTTTGATAAGTAAAGCATATCATTTCATGATAACATGTAACTTGTAAATTACATTTTGATCTAAAAGTCTTCCCTGTGTTTGTAGTATCCGTAAACACTTTCCGGTAAGCAATTTCCGTTATTACTTGATGTAAAAAAATGTTGACCTCAAGTGGTCTGTGGCGTTGAACGTCATTTAAAGACAGCAATCATATTCAAATTTACATATAATGGGTCGTTCGCTGTGAAAAAGTAGTTTAATGCATGTGCGTAAAGAGTCGACACAGATTAGCATGTGCAGTCCGCACAGGCTAATCCGAGACGACACTTTCCGCCTTTAACATATTTTCTGTTTAAAGAAAGTCACTGCTTAGAAAAATACAGTTTAGGCGGAAAGTTTCGTCCCAGATTAGTCCCTGTGCAGACTGCACAGACTAATCTGGGACGACACTTTACGCACATACATTAAACCCCCTTTTCAAAGAGCACGGCAAAATGTCATTACTTCATAACATAATTGGACTTTATTTAACGTATAATGTTCTTTTACTTTGACTTTTAAACTCAATTTATACCAAGAGGAAATATACATGATCCAATAATACACATTATTCTGAACAATAAATATATTTTAAAAGATACTGGGCGTATATCATGACTGTGCAATAAAATACAGCTGGAAGATTTACTTATCTAATGATTGAATTTAAAACAACCGTGTATGTATTGGTGTTGTTTTTTATTCACTTTTAAATCGCATATCCACTGCGTGAAATGTGTGTTATTAAGTGCACGTATTTTCAAACCACACAATAGTGTTCGTAAGTAAAAATTATTCTACGGGATATCACACCATTTGTGGCCCAACGTGGCTTATTATGACTTTATTTTTGCGGCATCGAAATAACCGGTATGTTGATATTTGATTAGGATGCAATTTTCCATCCACACATCAAAATAACCATTTTAGACTGTGCCCTGCGATAATGGGTCTTATGACGTTCTGGTTAGCGTTAGCTCAAGCAAACGCGCATTCTGGTCATACGCTGTACGCTATACTATCACGCAAGATTTCGTGGTTACATTAGTTATCTCCTAAAAGGACTGCACAATGCACTGGCTGGGCGGTAGCTACGCTGGTCGCATAAGGCATAAAACCCCTTTTTCGCATGACGCAGGTCTCAAAAAAAATCTGATGTTTTGTAATTGGAACATCTAATCACAATACTTTTTGATATAAAATTGAAGTTAAACTGTGCATTTTATCGCAACATGACAATTTTCGGTAGCTTATTCAGGCTTTCTTGAGCTAGAAAATTTGTGGTTAGATAATTATACGACTTCGCTATTATCATGACACTTAACTTTTTTTGGCTGAGCATGGTTTCTCACAATGCAAATAAGTATTCTTTAGCGGTAGATTTTCATCAATTTCTTTCATTTAACTGCGTGACTCTGTATACCTTTAAACGGGCCTATCACAGATTTTAGCATGTATTGAAGTTTGTCGGTAAATGTTTTATATTGTTAAATGTTAACATTGGATCTAAAAAAACTCCATAAAAACAGGAATACAATTCAAGAAAGAAAAAAGTAACCCTTAACTGGGCTCGAATCACTGACCCCTGGAGTTAAAGTCTATGGCTTAGACCATTCGGCCATCCGTGCTCATTTAATGAGTGATAATTTTTTTTCTTTGTATAAGCTATCGCCGTAGTATCACAACATATTACGACAACAACAGAACTCTCCAAATTATTTAATCGGTTCGCGCTGCAACGCTTTATAATTTCAGGTTTTTAAATCGTCAAAAGATTCATATAATTTATATTTTAGAGCAGGGTCATATTCAGTATAACCACTACAACGAAAATTTAAGAATCTGAAACTTTTTTTATTTTTTCAATTAACCAAAACGTGAAAAGGCCCCTTTAAAGCAAAACTGCATTATGGTGGTGCGGTGGTCCAGTGGTGACACTCTGGTCTACCATTCCAGAGGTCCCCGGTTCAAATCCCGGCCGGGGCACTGGAAATTTCAGAAATGCTTCAAGTGTTTCCCACCCAATTAGAGATGTACTGGTATGAAACCAAGGTAATTCTCGCGTGCATCGGTGCTATACACTGAGCACGTAAAAGAACCAAGGTATCTATTCGCAAAGAGCTAGGGTATCGCACCCGGATTCCTTGTATCCCAATACTGTCTCTTCTGCTTGCTGTCTCTTCAGCAAAACCAAAGGACCCCGTTGGAAATAAGTGCTTGCCCTTTCATGGGTTATCCTTGACCGCAAGGTCAAAATAAATACAATACAATACAATACAACCGAGTATTGACAAAGAAATTCTCCGAGATGGATTTTAACGCGTAATTGCAACTCGGGAAAACGATGGTTCGTATGATTAGTCAGAGAGTAGTCCGGAATTCACTTCACTAAACATTGTTATATCCTTTACAATGTACACAAACGCAGTGATGTGGCTAATGTTCTGTTGTTATTTTCTCAAATCAGCCATTCAAAATTTCGAATGTATTCATTTTCGTACATTTGCGGGAAATATCCCCAAAAAATATAGGCTATTGATAAAGGTAATTTAATGTGAAATGTTCGGTTAAACAGTAACGACTAAAAACAACAACAACAAAAAACACAACACGCTCAGTTTTATAACCTTGAATATTTTCTGATGGAGAATAAGTAGCCTTGGTCATAACAATCCGGTACGGGTTGGCACCAGTCTGTGCAGAGACTCCGTGAGCTGGGACCATTGTGTTACAGGCATCGCGTGGGGGCAACCGGCTGTACCCCATGACCCATTTCATCAGGGTAAACACAAGAATTGTGTAATACTCCATAACCTGAAAAAAAACGACAGTGAAAAACAAATTCACCAATTGTCGCCGACGATTTAAATTTTCTTTAATACAAGAGCACCGCCTTGCGGGTGCAGACCGCTCATCTATTTTCTTTTTAAAGGTGAACGGACTCTCATTTTCAATCACAAAGGAGGGAGGGATGGAGTGAAGAGGGGTGTGTGTGGACATTTATTACATTATCTTCCAAAAATGCGAAAAAAATGCAAAATAAAATCGGGGGGGGGGGTGGGTGGTGGGGGTGTGGATTCTTGGGTGCGATGGTTGGACGGTATTTCAAACATAAAATAATAAAAATAAATATTTGTGTTTTTTAACCGTTTCAAAAAAAATGGAGGGGGGGGGGGGATGAGGTGGGGGGGGGGAGGTTTTGTGTGAGGGTGTGATGGTAATTTGTGAGATGATCTTTAAAAAAATGGGGGGGGGGATTCGAGTGGGGGAGGGGGGAGGGGGGATTCTTGGGTGCGATGGTTGGACGGTATTTCAAACATAAAATAATAAAAATAAATAGTTTTTTAACCGTTTAAAAAAAATTGGGGGGTGGGGGGGGTGGGGGTATAGTGTGAGGGTGTGGTGGTCATTTGTGAGATGATCTTTAAAAAAAATAGGGGGGATTCGGGATGGTTTTGGTGGAGTCTATTGTGGTATGTCAGGTAAGAGTAGTTTTGTCAAAGTATCAATCAAATCTAATCATAAATAAAGAAGTTATGGTAATTTTAGCAAAATTTAATAATTTGACCTTGAGAGTCAAGGTCATTCAAAGGTCAAGGTAAAATTCAACTTGCCAGGTACAGTAACCTCATGATAGCATGAAAGTATTTGAAGTTTGAAAGCAATAGCCTTGATACTTAAGAAGTAAAGTGGATCGAAACACAAAATTTAACCATATATTCAAAGTTACTAAGTAAAAAAAGGGTCATAATTCCGTAAAAATGACAACCAGAGTTATGCAACTTGTCCTTTTACTGTACCCTTATGATAGTTTGCGAGTGTTCCAAGTATGAAAGCAATATCTATGATACTTTAGGGGTAAAGTGGACCAAAACACAAAACTTAACCAAATTTTTAATTTTCTAAGTATAAAGGGCCCATAATTCCGTCCAAATGCCAGTCAGAGTTACATTACTTTGCCTGCACAGTCCCCTTATGATAGTTAATAAGTGTTGCAAGTATGAAAGCAATAGCTTTGATACTGTAGGAATAAAGTGGACCTAAACACAAAACTTATACAAATTTTCAATTTTCTAAGTATAAAAAGGGCACATAATTCTGTCAAAATGCCAGTCAGAGTTACATTACTTTGCCTGCACAGTCCCATAATGATAGTTAGTAAGTGTTGCAAGTATGAAAGCAATAGCTTTGATACTTAAGAAATAAAATGGACCTAAACACAAAACTTAACCAACATTTTCAATTTTCTAAGTATAAAAAGGGCACATAATTCTGTCAAAATGCACGCCAGAGTTATCTAACTTTGCCTGCCCAGTCCCCTCATGATAGTAAGTAAGTGTACCAAGTTTGAATGCAATAGCATTGATACTTTCTGAACAAAGTGGACCTAAACGCAAAACTTAACGAAAATTTTCAATTTTCTAAGTATAAAAAGGGCACATAATTCAGTAAAAATGCACGCCAGAGTTATCTAACTTTGCCTGCCCAGTCCCCTCATGATAGTAAGTAAGTGTACCAAGTTTGAATGCAATAGCATTGATACTTTCTGAACAAAGTGGACCTAAACGCAAAACTTAACGAAAATTTTCAATTTTCTAAGTATAAAAAGGGCACATAATTCAGTAAAAATGCACGCCAGACTTATCTAACTTTGCCTGCCCAGTCCCCTCATGATAGTAAGTAAGTGTACCAAGTTTGAATGCAATAGCATTGATACTTTCTGAGAAAAGTTGACCTAAACGCAAAACTTAACCGGACGCCGACGCCGACGCCGACGCCAACGCCGACGCCGACGCCAAGGTGATGACAATAGCTCATTCTTTTTTCAAAAAATAGATAACTAGTTACATATTATTGGTAGGAGTTCGTCCTAGTATTTTTTGGTTCCTCCACTGCATCTTTGGACACGTGAATTCGATCAAATTGAGCAAATATTTATTTTATCATAGAAAAAATTACAATGTCGCATAAAATCAAAATTAAATTTACTTCAAACAAAAAAATACCGTTATCAAGGTATACATTTCACCCGTTCCGTTTTAAAAGCAGTAGGCAGTGTATTTCCTTTTCTATACATATACTATAATTTCCTTAATGGTGACATATGCATCCCCAAATTCTTTATATCAATCACCAAATCGTTTTCAAACCCTTCGGCTACATTACAAATCATCGATAAGAGGGTGGCTACACATTACTCATTTATTGTTTCAATCTAACACCTTTCCCGATGCGCTATTATGACCTCATACCAACATAAAACGTTAAATTATTCATACATTTTGCAATGAATCGTGATGTTTGTTATACACTTCACGAGGTGCGGAACTTCCGGTGTTTCGTAAGTTCATATACACTTCTCGCATTCGTTATCAGTTCAGCCATATGATTTCTCTGAATAAATTGTTATTGTTGTCAATGTAATTACTTTAATATCACACCAATATGGTAATATTAGTTTGTACTCAAACCAAATGAACGATATTTAATATTTTTGTTTTAATATCAATTGAAGAAACATATTTCTTTTTCAAACTGATTAGTAGCGAGATTATAACTTACGTAATATTCAAAGAAATATTATTACTGTCATAAAAGTTAGAATAATAAATAAACGTATTAGTTAAACGAGAGCGCCGATGGCGTTAAAAGCATAGGTGCAAGATACAGGGAAGAATGGCGTCACGTGGTATAATGTAGTTCGATATCGCCATCCGCGAATTTCTCAAATCAATAATTTCAAACAATTACCGACTATTTAAATAGATAATCTTTCCATTTTTACATCAGTGTTTGAAACGCTTATGAAAAATAATTACCCAAGCCTTTCAAAATTTAAGCACGGACAGATCTGTATCGATTCTTTTCTCTATTCTTTTCACAAATGAAAATAGACGCTACCCTATTCGTCTGCGTCAAGAATTTGTCGTAAAACTTGTGGTAAGCGTTAGATGCAGACGTGCACAACAAATTGAGTTCTGAATACAGATTTCTGAATGCAGATTTTTATAGAAACTCCTCACAGCAGTTACTTCCCTTGCTTCGCCCGGTCAGTAACTTCTAGTATAAGAAAGGCCACTGCGTAGGAGATTGAGATTTATAGTGCAGATAGAATTGTTTTACGAACGAAATTTGTTTTAGGTTATAAGAAGATTTTTTGACATAAAACGGTCTTAGAAAAATTCACTAAAAACGGTGTCAGCAATATTCTTGGAAGAAAACGTTAGAAAAACGTTTCAAAAAAAAATTGTAAGAATGACCATATACTAAATTAAATAGATATTTCGTCTGATTTTTGATCAGGTAAGGCTTCATAAAGGGCAACCGATGGATGTGGATTTTCGAAATGTGGTATATACCATAAGCATAGGTGCGTAAACGCACCTATGCTAAAAACTGAGTGATCTGTAATACTTATGTTTAACAATCTAGCTCGATATAATAGATACTATGCAGCGAACTTAATCCTACATGAGATGGTCGAATACATCAGTAGTACCTAAATTCCTTGATTTGAACAGTAAATCAATATTTCATATTCGAACCGTTGGACACAACGATATAGGAATGCTTAAAGTAACGTCGGTATGAGGAATGATTCAGCAGGCCCGTGCGCATGAGGGGGGGGGGGGGAGGGGGCATGGGGCCCGGCCCTCCCCAGCTGGCTGTCAAGTAGTAGTCAATGATGTTCACACCAATATTTAAAGCTTTAGACTTCAGAAAGGTGCTGATTTACTTGTTATATTCCATACGGCCCTGTTCAATCTAAGGCTAACTAAATACACAGGTATTCAAATATAATAAATAGCTATACCTTACCTTAATAATTAAGAAATCGTATTTATTCCTATTCCATATATCCAGACACGGAACAAAGTTATAAATAATACGTCAGTGATAACTAACGAAGTAACCAGTTATACCTGTTTACAACCTAAACACTGTGTCCTAGTTTTTGTTCCGGTCGTATCACCATATATACTATTCGCGTTGACAAGCATTGGAAAATTGCACGCATCATTGACTTCATATAAAGCAACTATTGAAAGCACACTGAAAAATATATATAGTAGTAGTAGTAGTTGTAGTTGTAGTAGTAGTAGTAGTAGTAGTAGTAGTAGTAGTAGTAGTAGTAGTAGTAGTAGTAGTAGTAGTAGTAGTAGAAGTAGTAGTAGTAGTAGTAGGAGTAGCAGTAGTAGTAGTAGTAGTAGTAGTAGTAGTAGAAGTAGTAGTAGTAGTAGAAGTAGTAGTAGTAGTAGTAGCAGCAGCAGCAGTAGTAGTAGTAGTAGTAGTAGTAGTAGTAGTAGTAGTAGTAGTAGTAGTAGTAGTAGTAGTAGTAGTAGTAGTAGTAGTAGTAGTAGTAGAAGTAGTAGTAGTAGTAGTAGTAGTAGGAGTAGCAGTAGTAGTAGTAGTAGTAGTAGTAGTAGTAGAAGTAGTAGTAGTAGTAGAAGTAGTAGTAGTAGTAGTAGCAGCAGCAGTAGTAGTAGTAGTAGTAGTAGTAGTAGTAGTAGTAGTAGTAGTAGTAGTAGTAGTAGTAGCAGCAGTAGTAATAGTAGTAGTAGTAGTAGTAGTAGTAGTAGTAGTAGTAGTAGTAGTAGTAGTAGTAGTAGTAGTAGTAGTAGTAGTAGTAGTAGTCGTCGTCGTCGTCGTCGTCGTCGTAGTAGTAGTAGTAGTAGTAGTAGTAGTAGTACAGTTTAGGGAACCGTCCGGGACGGTTTGTATAGTTATATGGTGTACGAACTGGTCCAAAACTATCCTTAACCGTCCGGGACGGTTTGTTCGGTTTCAGAAACTGTATCGGACGGATTACATACTTTTGAACCGCTCGTGCGTCTGTAAACCGTACCGGGTGATTTATTTTGTGGATAACCATGCATGGAATATTTAGACTATGCTTTTAATGTGCACAAAGCTCTCATGTGTAATCACAAAACCAAGTAGTAGTAACAATGGCAACAACAACAACAGCAGCAGTAGTAGTAGCAGAAATAGTAGTACTAATAGTAGTATGTTATGTTATATCAGAGCCTTGCCTTCTTTGACCAGCTATATATGCGTACAGAATATTTACACATGTTACGCAAAATTTGATTGGCTGACTAACTCGGGATCTCGAGATAGCGCAAAGTCTCTCCTCTTTTGTTTAATGCACACTGCCTTTATTTACTGCACCGCTCTTTTTTGAACTGTACGCCGCTTTTATTTTGTTTTGCACTCCTCTTTTTTCTATCTCGTGGCATCGACATAGCTAACTCGTGGCCACGAGATAGAAAAAAAGAGGAGAGCAATTAAAAAAAAGAGAAGCACCGCTCTTTTTTAAAGTGTACGCCGCTTTTATCTAGTTTTGCACTCCTCTTTTTTTCTATCTCGTGGCCACGACATAGCTAACTCGTGGCCACGAGATAGAAAAAAGAGGAGAGCAATTTTAAAAAAGAAGTGAATGTCACCTCTATGCCACCGTAGATATGTGATATAAGCAACCCACATTTGCCCACAAATGTAAAAGTACCTGCATGAGGACGTCCACGAGAAGCACGGTCGATTTCAAGGGCAGAAAAGCGGTCACAGTCTGCCATATAATCGGGATAATTCCCAAAATAGACCGGTCATGAAAACTGCAGCTAAAAATAGCAGCACAAACCTTAAATCAGCTGACTCTGAACAATGCGTGGGTGGTAATCACGTGGAAATACAGCAAGTGTCATGCGGTGTAAAAAACTAGGACGGTGTCGGGAAGGCCGACCGTTAACTATACGCAAACCGGTTTGTTTACACAAATCAAGAAGTTTTAAACCAGTATTATTAACCCGCCCTTTATATTGCGAGAAGCGCGGAATACATACGCCAGGGATATAATCGTCTGGCAAAAATCGATATTATTTTCTCCCTCACTTCGTTCGTCCGAAAATAAATAAATTATTTGCTTACTAGCAAACAAATAACAAACATTACAACAAACACCAAATGCTGAAGGCGGTCCGCTTTTATCGAATAAACAAAGAAGAAACTTAAAGTATGTAAATCGCATTTTAGCCAAACATATTATTTTTTTATCACATCACCCAACTTTTTGCTACTGATAATTTATTTTCTACACTGAAATGAACATATCCACCAACCGATGCTTCTGATTTCCAACGACCGTGCTTGGCTAACAATTTACCATCTGTGATTTTTCCGCTTTAAGCAGCAGCGGAGGCTTCCCCTCTCCGCAGACTGTGAAGTCCGACCCGAGACTTATCTTCCCCTATGCTCTGAATTGCTTTTAAAAATATCTCCTTGCCCTGGTATATGATAAAGGAGAATCTGTGTCACATAAAACATAATTTCCTTTATTTTTAAAAAATCTAACTTTTTTAAAAAGATATTCGTTTGAATTTAATGTAATGTATATTGCGGCGGCATATATACCGGACATAGCCTGTTATCTGTTTTTGACACAATAACACTATTACTAGATTTTAATTGATCACATTTGCTATGTTCTATAAAAATAAAACATGAGAATCATGAAAAGAAAGATGTCTCATTTTTAACCTCGACAACCAGAGACGTATCTACGTCTCTGCGACAACTCATCAAATCTGAAAAACCCCTGAAAACCCAAGTATACACATCAAACACAATCTATTTTTCACACTTAATTCCTGACCGTCCTTGCAGTGAAAACAATGATTTTATTTAACATATCCACAGTAAAGGTTCATGTAGAGGCTTTAGTTTGAAAAATGTGGGGCCCCTAGCATTGAACTCAAATTTGACTAAACGAAGAGTGCCACATTGAAAATGTATAAATATTTGCTTAAAAGGATGGTTTTCCTTCAAACTGCTACCAATTTTGTGCAGCAACGTCTCATACCATCGACATAATCAATAAAAATACAAAGCGATTTTAACACAAAAATAGACATTATTTTCAAAAATCTGAATGGTGTTTATTCAACGTATTTCGGCGGAAAATTATATAACTAGTTAATAATATCGACATTGATGAGGGCAAGTTACGCTTTAATAGTAAAAAAAAGTTTACATATCTAGAAATATCAAAACTCGAACACATGTCATTTCATGACGATGGGGGCAGCCATTTTTAATTTAATAAAATCGAAAGAAACATGCTAAAAACTCACTCATCGCCTCATTGACATTCCAGCCGGTTGACGATGACAAATGCATTGAATTGTAATCTTCCCGTTGATGTGTGCAAACTGCATGGTCAGACCTCATAAACACTCCAAAAATAACTTTGTAAGAAGCATTTCACCAATGTTTAGAATTGTTGTCGAATCACATGCACTTGTATTATTGCGCACAAAATAGTACGCTTACAGACTGACAGAAAGATCGATACGAAATTCCGTTCAATTCATCACGGTATACTATTTTATTGATAATATATAATAATAATTCGCTTCAACAACCTAAATGTAAAAATAATTCTTTTAAACGGAGTTTTTAATAACGAAAGTGAAAACAACGGATGTCGGATGGATATTCTGTGAGATGTACTTCGGCTCCATAAAAACAATACAAATACACTAAAAAAGACGTGTGGGAGAGATTTTTTAGCTGGAAAATATTTGAAATGGGGTAAGTGATTATATCTCTGTGTGATCATTTCTGTTACCAGAGTTGCGACACCTTAAGGGTTTCGCGGGATGGAATGAGTGGGGAGATCAAATCAAATTGAAAGCCGATTATTTCGACAAAAAAAATTTGGTACGAAAAAAATAAATGGGTACGAATAAAAAAATTTGGGTACAAAAACAGTTGGGTACGAAAAAAATTTTGGTACGAAGAAAAATTGGGTAGAAAAAAAATGGGTACGAAAAAAATTTGGGTACGGAAAAAAATTGGGTACAAAAAAATTTGGGTACAAAAAAAGTGGTTACGAAAAAAGTGGGTACAAAAAAAAAATTGGGTACGAAAACATGTGGGTACGAAAACAATTTGGGTACGATAAATAAAAATTGGGTACGAAAAAAAATTGGGGTACGAAAAAAGAAAATTGGGTACGAAAAAAATGGGTACAAAAAACATTTGGGTACGAAAAACATTGGGTACGAAAAATATTTGGGTACAAACAAATGGGTACGAAAAAAAATTGTGGGTACAATGGGTTCATGTTAAGGTTTTAGCATGGCAGACGCCGGATGGCGAAAAGACACGACATGACACAATGAGCTGGCTATGACAAAACCTGAGGTTTTTTCCGAAAACAGCCGAGCTCATAATGCATAAATCAGTGAGTAATAGTACTTATACTCAATAGGCACAGGGTATAAAATCAGAACCACTGGGCCGAATCTGCTGAAACTTGGTCGCATTATAGATTATGGTCCAAACAAGCTACAGAATGAGCGCTTCTGGACCTGACAGCGTAAAACATTAACCGATAATGGACAGCACAAAATGGGTCATTTTGTACAAAAAAAAAACAAACTTAAAGTGGCATTTAAGACATTTTAGACATCAGAAAGTTGCAAATGTTTAATATTCTGCACTCTTCGACTGGTTTGTTTTTTTACAAATTTAGAAGCATTTATCCTTGAGGTGTATATAAACCCTGTTATTCAATGTCAAAAATAGCTAAGCAGCAATGCCCCTTTAACATTATTCCTTATATTTAATTGTATTGTTTAAAGAAAGAACTGTGTATATTTAATGATAATGGCTCCGTATTTCACACTTGATAGGCCACTGCTGGGGCTTGAACCCAGAACTCATCTCACATTGTAAGATGCATTTTTCAATTAAACTACAATGACTGTATCGTGTGAAGTGGAGCCAACATACACCCACATAAGTGAAAAAATCATTATGTCGATATATTTGTCCTGGGCGTTTTCTGACATGTTGCATAACTGTTTACCACAAAAGATGTCTACATAGATAAATATACATACATGTAAATGGGAAAAAAATGAACTGTCTATTTTTAATTTTTGCTTCATATATACACATTTCCTAGCCTGCCATGATTTATAATTATATCATGTTGAAATCATTTATAGACAGAATATTACTGAAACTGCAATAAACAATAAGATAGATAGATAATAATAATGTTTAATTCTATCTAATGCAATGAACAAATGTTCTTCCAATGCCATTTTCACTAAGGTATAGGTATTGAATCCTGATATACGACTAAAACTGAACATCTAAACAGCAGTATTTTACATGAAGAGTACTCACAAAACCACAACAATAATACTCGATGAATGAACTGTCCGAAATCCGAAAAATATGTACACTACAATAACAAGACGTTAATAAAAATATGCACGTTAACATTATTCAAGATATGAAAGCAATATATCAAGGGATATAGGAAATATTTGGGGTGTTACGCACAATTTAACATAAAGTCAGTGTGCGAATTTCACTTTTTAAACCACTAGCCCGTTCGGGCTACCAGATGGATTTTTTCACTATCCCGAACCAAAGTTTACTAGCCCGAACTGTTTATCACAAGTTTTTAAAATAAGTTTATATTTTTGACGGTTCTGGATAGTTTTTATTGCAGGTAGGGTGTAATGATGAGGATTGCAACTAACAGTTGATCCCAATTAGCAGGAAATGTTATTATAATATTTCAATGACACAATACGATTATAATATTTATGTATGACGATATTCGTCAATCAATACCTAACATGCAGTCAAGAAGCAAAGGTTTTGTTATCCAATCTGTAAATAATTTTAGATGTCAATTGTCCTAAATTAGAAATCCGAAACATTAAGCCTAAAGTCTGAGGCCGTATGATAAAGCGAATAGAGGGCAGTGTCTCCTCCCCCTAGCTTATTGTTCTTTTTTATAGTCTTTCTAGGTCCAATTCTGGTGAGTACAATGTAAAAAAATATCAACCAGACCATCCGTAAAATCGCATGTGTATTCATCATTCTAGATATTTTTTTATCAAGAAAGTCGAAAATAAATTAAAATCGACAGATAATACCGTATCCGGAAACAACTGTCCAAAAACATATCAATATAAGTCTTTGCACGTGAAATAAAATATGCATATCGTTAAACTGCCTAAACTGAAAACCAGTAAAAAGTAACCAAGCAACTACGCAATCAATATATAATTTGGTTGACATATTCTATTAAAATATGATAGTTCAATGCGTTGATTTGTCAATAGATCATTACAAATCCAAGATGGGGGACATTAAAAACATTTGTAGACTTGTATGGTTTGCTGAAAGTACAGCAAATTGAACAACCTGGGTAGATCCGCATTTTATTCGCACAGTATCAAAAAAAAATTTGTCATTCAAACTCTCGTCATGTCAACATAATCGGAAGGGTGAGGAAACGCAATACGACGCTAAATAAACGCAAGATATGGTTCAAGCGATGGATGAAAATAATATTTTTGAGCATTTTTTATTTCAAATGTTTGAAAAATCAATAGGCCAATCGGGCTAGTACCCATGGAAATTCAGTAGCCCAAAACGAGATCAACTAGCCCCGGGCTAGTGCAAATTTCGAACACTGTAGATTTATAAATAATATGCATATTCTACGTGGAAAAAGGGTCATAATTCTTACAAAATGCAAGTGATACAGTTGTCTGCTCTTGTTTTTAGGTTGGGGTCATGTTGGTTAACACGTATGCAAAATATGTCAAGGGACATAGGAAATATTTGGGATGGTACGCAAACTATAACATTTGCACGCTTATGCCGATGCCGGGTTGAGTAGGATAGCTCCTCTATATATATTTCATATATAATAGTCGAGCTAAAAAGTAAATTTACTATAAACGACAAGCTTACCTAAATCACAACTTTAATGCAATACTTATAACAATAAAGTTACAAAGATATTTCATTGATTAAAACTAACTTATTACTATTGGTTGCCCGCACTGACAACCATCTTTAGTATGTTGGTTGCCCAGATAAAGAATAACCAGCCCAGAATTATGTACATGTGTATATTATACTTTCTTTTAATAAAATAATAGATAATTAAATAAATTTGCTGACATTGCACTTCTCAATGAATGATGTTTTATTATGAGTCTGAATTTAATCATTTTCTATTCCTTAATAATGAATGTTATTTAACTAGTATTGATCCATGGTGGTCAATTGTTATTCAATTTTTATTGCACTGAATTGTTTTAAGCTTTAAAAAAAAAAAACAAGTTGCCCGGCCGGACTATCAACTTTGGAAATTGAGTTGTCCAGGCCAAAACTACTTGCCCCGGGCTCACGGGAAACCACTAATTTTCATCCCTGTATACCCTTTCATTTTCTGTTCTTCCATCCCATTCTCAAAATGAATTTTAAACCACAATATTTTTTAATAACATTTGTATGAATTGCTAACCATTATCACCCAAAAAACAATTTTACAAAGCTGTAATCCTGTCGTAGAGATTTAGTTTACTATTATCAGTGTTCTCTTAACTTAAATACCGGCAGCCAGTGATTTTGCCGGTTACATTTACTCTTGATGCCGGCTACTTTTCCCAAATATATCAAGTAAATGTCACAAATGCTTTCGTTTTACTGCATAGTTGCCGGCCATATAACTGGTTACTCAATTTTTTCTGGAAAACACTTAATTATGCATGACAAACACACAATACTTACATGTACATACATCTTAGATTCGTTTTTAAAATAAATTGACACTTCCAGCTTGTCGTCATTAAAATCCAAAGATTCAAATAATTTTCCACGAGATACGTCAACAATTGTGTAATCAAATGAATGAAAAATAAAAGTAAAGAAAGCCGGAATTTACATAAATTTCAAGGTAAAGGTAGTCGGTGAGATATAATAATAATACAGTTAGTAAGGCCCAAACCCTGGGTACGGTAAATTTACTAAAACATACCGGGGAATTTTAACACTAAATCGGTTGTTGTCGGCTATGTTGTAAAAATTAATTATGGTCACATTTATGTCAATTTTCTGTTAAATGGCATTTATATTATCAAAACTAATTGTTAAAATCATAAATGTGATTTAATTTTAAATCTTAAATTGTTTAAAGTCGCATCATTGTATGACGTCGTCAAGTATAATATTTTCCGCGACGTTGCACGTTCACTTTTTAACGCCATAGATTTTTTTAAAGAAACATTATTTGGTTTGCGAGGTCCGTTAAATGGGGAACACCATATTCGGTATTTATATTATGTTTTAACAATTAATTCATGCTGTGTAATAAATATTGTATAAGATATTTCGATATTGATTGAAAATGTTTCAAATTGTTATTTATGAAACCTCTTATTCTAATGAGTGTATGCTATTATATTATACTTTGAAAAGCATATCTGTTGTACTATAATCTTATTATTCATTTTTTATTGTTAATTTCATTTATTGTAGAGAATCGTCAATGTTACATCTAGTCGCCAATGCTTGTTGTCAGTGTTAGTCGTAAATGTTTGTGATCATTGTCGTCAATGTTAGTCGTCAATCCTTATCATCATTATACATGAAGGAAATAAAAGCAGAAACAGAGACGTATTCTTGATTACTTGCTTATTCCTACGGCGTCCTCTCAACACTCATACTAAAAAGCATGTTGATGCAGATTTAAAAAAAAAAGGTTGTTTAAGGTAAACAATATTGTTTAAGGTAAACAATATTGTTTTACGTTAATCTGTAGCATGTTTAACATCGGATTTTTGGCGGATATACAACTCGGATACAATCTAATATTTGCGGGTATGTTTAAGTTTATTTACCGTACCCGGGGTACATGTAAGTAAAGTTAAGAGTACCCGGGGTACATGTACCTGTAAGAAGTACCTGAGCCGAGAATGACCAATCGAGCCTTAGTACCAATCGAGCCTTAGTAAGTGAGTGATGGTGTATGGGATAACATGCACTGAGGGTGTATATTTTTCATAAACAAGTCAATTGAAGGTGTTAAGAGATGCATTGATCCATAAGATTAAAAAGGGTAATTAACCACGGGCTTATTAAAATTAAAACGATGACATTACATTGTACCAGCTGTTTATTGTTCTATACTGTAAGCTTGCAATATTTTAAATAATGTAAACAACTTACCTTGTATTAAGTTGGCATATTGTTGTCAGGTGTAGAAACTTTTTATACTTATTTCTGTTAAGTTGCACTGGCTGAACCAAAAGAATTATGTAGTCGTTTGTAAATAATCACGAAACAACCTACTTATGCATATATGCTTGCCAGTTACATTATACTATCGGCCTTGGCAAACAGCGTAGACTCAGTCAGATGAGACGCCGTGTGATGTCTGCTATTTCGTTACGCAGAAGATTTCCATATCCACGGGTGTTTTTATGTCAAATGTTATGGTTTTTCAATAGATCGTATATTTATCTACAAAACAGCGAATTAGCGTTCACTTTACATCATTTTGAATTATGTTATTGTGTTAATACTTTCTCGCGTTCTTTTCGCAGCCATTGGTCGACGCCGTCTGCTATTTCGAAAGCTGAAGATTTCCATATCCACTGGCGTTTTTTTATGTCAAATGTTAGTGTTTTCCAATGGATCGTATACTTATCTACAAAACGGATAAGTAGCGTTCACTTTACATCGTTTGTGATAATGTTATTTTGTTAATACTTTTTAAGCGTTCTTTCTGTAGAAGTCGGCCATTTTGACGGGTGTGAAAAAATACCGACATTCCCGCAATTACCAAAATCCCCAGGAATCCCCGAGATCCCACGAAATCCCCATTAATATTGTTTATTTATCGAAAAACTGCGTATTTTAATATAGATTGTTGCGAAATACACTGAAATCACTAATGAAATATTGTTTTATATCAAAGTTTGATTTCGGGGATTTCGGTAGGAATTCGGTATATCCACATAGCGCATTTTGTAATTCCGGTTTTGTCAAACTTGCGAAACTTTTTCGTGATTTAATAAAAAAACTAGATTTTTCCCAGGTATAACGCCTACGCCAACAGGTAGATCGCATTCTTGTCCATATTCATGTCAAATTTCAGCAAAAGTTACCGACCAGTTTTCAAGGCGCTCAAATTGCGACTATATGCCTCAACTTAATGAAACTTAGCCCCCTTTATCATTCGTTCGAATGAACGTCATCAATGATGACGTCCAATACATCACTCATTCCATACGAAAAAAAAATGGGTATGAAAAAAATGTGGGTAGGAAAAAAAAACAATTTGGTTACGAAAACAAATTAGAATACGAAAAATATAGGGAACGAAAAAAATTAGGGTACGAAAAAACTATTTGGGTACAAAAGAAATGGGTACGAATAAAAGTTTTGGTACGAAACAAATTTGGCTACGAAAAAAATGGGTACGAAACAAAATTTGGGTACGAAAAAATTTGGGTACAAAAAACATTTCGGTACGAAAAAGATGGGTACGAACAATTTTTTGGGTACGAACAAATGTGGGTACGAAAACCATTTGGGAACCAAAAAAATGGGTACGAAAAAAAAATTGAGTAAGACAAAAATTGGGAACGGACACATTTGGTACGAAAAAATGGGTACGAAAAAAATTTGGGTACGAAAAAAACTTTGGGTACGAAAAAAACTTTGGGTACGAAAAACATTTGGGTACGAAAAACATTTGGGTATAAAAAAAATGGGTACGAAAAAAAATTGGGTACCAAAAAAATTTGGGTACAAAAAAAAAATTGGGTACGAAAAAAAATTGGGTACGAAAAACATTTGGGTTCGAAAAAAAAGGGGACAAAAAAAGAATTGTGTACGAACAAATTAGGGTACAAAAAACATTTGGGTACGAACAAAATGGGTACGAAAAAAAAATGAGGGTACGAAAAAAATTTAAGGACGAAAAAATGGGTAAAAAAAAATAGGTACGAAAAAAATATGGTTACGAAATATGGGTACGAATTTGTTTCTATTTAAAATCAAATGATGACGTCAATATAGCACTCATTCCATAAAAACCAGGAGTCAATGACCCCTGGACTGAAATTTTGAGGAGTCAAATTGAAAAATTCTGGGGTCAATTTTGAAGTGCGTTAATTGTGTTTTTGTCTGTATTATTCAATTTTTTTAGATAAAAACATGCTCCAAGAGTTACACAATACAAATGTATCTAAAAAAGTTATACTGCGTTATTAAATAAAAATACCATGATACATAACACAGCATATTTTAATGAATTGGTACGCAAAGATAAGGACAAAATATCAATAATTTGTGCGAACAATATCGACTTTAAGTTTTTCAAAAACAAAACATGTTCATTTTACAACTTTTATTATTTCTATCACTATACTATGTTTATTTGTTAAAACAATAAATGCTCATTAAAATCTACTTCATCATAACACATTTAAGTAATTTAAGATATGTACCTGTAGCACCTTTTCATCACATATTTATCCTTGTTATATTATCATCATCCCTATGATAGCTTTTGTACAAAAACACAATCTAAATGCATGTATATCTATTGCTGTTTATCCGAATACTATACATGTCGGAAATATATACACTTAAGAATGCCTTACCAGTAGTAGTTTAACTTTAATAATCCAAAATTTCCTTGTTGTTATCTGGTTTAAGAAACCTTATTTAATGTTCGTTAAATCCAATTAATGCTATCTCCATCATTGAATCACCATTACTTGTAATTTGAATTGTTGTTGTTGTTTGAATCGCCATATTTTTAATTGAACGCGGGTTTAATGTTAATTTACAATACGTCCGCCAATTACAATGTCAAAGGTCAAGACGTTGCAATTTAATTCTACTCGGATAATTTATATCTAATTGAGAAAATGTGTTTTCTTAATGTCAGGGTTTTTTTTGGCCCGATTTTATAGCCGAAATTCGGCTATGTTCCCAATCCCAAAAAGGATACTTTTTTCCCAAAATGTGACAAAAAATTCCCAATTTCCAAAAAAAAACAAAAAAAAACATGATTATAAAGAGTTATATCAAATTTAGTATTTCCCTAATCAGTGGACTGTTTGTTTGGAATAAAAAGGCTAATGAATTTTATTTTCCCAATTTCATGAAAATGCCGATAAAATTCCCAATTCCAAAGCCATGGGCTATCTTCCCAAAAAGTGGGAAAAAAACCCTGAATGTTTATGTGTAGTATTATGACTTGAGAGTATAAAAAACAACGCCCGGGGTAGACCTCTATTCCCTCGATTATAGACCGAGTTTCAAATACTGAAACATTAATTTTGATAAGGAGCACTGGCGGATATATTACCATGGAACTGGAGATGTTAACTGACTGACCCTCGGGTTAAATTTTTGATGCGTCAAAATGACACACGGCAGAAAAAAGGGTTGCGTCAAAAATGAGTCATTTTTAATTTGCTCGCGTCAAATCGCAGGATTCTGCTTCTATTGAAATCGCTGGTCCAATATTTGTTTTGAAGTTAAATATGCATACCGATGTTGATGAAGATTAGACTAACAGTGTAACTTCTGTGGTATAAACATGCTTTTTGTTTGTTTAATATATTAACCAATTTTGTTAGCTCAAATGACCCAGTGTCAAACTTGGCTGAGATTTAATTTATACAAATCTTCTGACCAAACTTCATTAAGATTTGCGCATAAATTTAAGAAAGCGAAACAGTTTTTCAAATTCAGCCAAGTCATCATTAGAACAAATGACCTGACCAAGTTTCTTGAAGGATGCACAGTAAATGTGATTTCTAGAGTGGTAACAAGATTTTACTATAGCCACTGGCCCATATAAAGAAAACTGCTATGCCCTCAACGGCCATGGTTTTAAACCGACAGAACATTTTTAACTATACCCAGAATTAATAAAACCTTATCAAACATTAGTAATTTGAATGACTATACATGTATTAAACACCCCAAAAAACTCATGAATGTAAAATCAAACCCCGTTGTTGTTTACTTTTCAACCCCAGTTTGTGAGAAATAAATGGGTTTCTAAAATTTATCGCATGGAAATGGTATATACAATACTAATAATTCAACTTGTCATAAAAAATTCGAGTGCACAATTATACTTACAGAGTAATCTGTCATATCTATTACCTGTCAATAATACCCGAAAGGGGAGTTAGACAGTATACAGTCTTGGCCAAACATGGCCGGACCGACGGCCTGTCTGTCAAATTTACAGGACTGATTGTCCGGTAAAAAAAACAAAAACAAATTCATAGGTTTGTATAGGTTTGTTTATGGCTCTGAATGTTTTCTGAGGTGCAAAAATAGCAATAGCGTCTTTATACACGTGCTTTTCCGTACCAACGCTCTTTGTGCTGACGGAATTTTCCGAGGGCACCTGATTGCATGGTCTATTTATGTGCATCTTAAAATGCGGGTCAGGACGGTCCAAATCCATGACGGCCTAGTCGCTTGACAAGATAATCATAAATCTGATTATTACAATTTAATCAATTTGTGTGGTTTTAATAGCAATAGTAATGTATAATAATGATCATTGTCATTCAAACCGTTATTATCTTGGCTATCAATGTCCATGCGTGAAACAGGCCGGTTGTCATTTATCGAGGCCGTTGTAAGTTTAGGCTGTATTGACCAGACTAATACCTGACATGCGCGCTAAGCATAGCTTAGACTAAAGCCACACACTTTGAAATGAAATACATGTTAATCAATACATAAAGATGCAATTTGAAAGTGTGCAAAATTGTCATTAAATCTATAGCCTTACATGTGTATATTCTAATTGGCATAGATAAAATTAAATCTATAGCCTAGTTAGAAAATAATATATTATTGTTTAAATGGTACCGCTTTTAAACCGAAAGTAGGATTTGTAGACATATATGTCTATTTCGACAAATGCAATTATTTTTAAGTTTTAAAGCGCAAAAAAGACTGATTTCTACCTTGTAATCACCAGATATATTCTAAATGGCAAAGATAAAAATATGTTTATTATTTATACATAAATTTACTATGCCATGCAGTTAATTTTTAGGTGTGTGGCTTTAAGTCATTTACAAAGTTGAGCATATATAATCATTTTTCTACAAATAAATCATCCTCTGAAGCCCCCACTGAGATTCAAACTCAGACCTCTTTCCTCTGTGAAGGAAAGTATTCTATCTTGAAATACAAGGGCATGTAAGAGGAAAGTTAGCTATTTTAAATCTATCAACAAATAGATTTGAACAATATTTATATGTTATTAAAATATGCAAACATCCCATAAGTTTATTTTTCACATGACCTTCAAAACAGAACAGACATCTCTGAATCTGCAATACATTACATTCTTAAGTGTTAACAAGGTAAATGTTACGACTAACAACAGACGACACACAAAAGGCGATCACAAAATCCAGAGTTTAAAAGAATTTACGATACACGAGATACGTATTTCATACTTGACAAGAGCGAAGGAGTCATAAAAAAACTTAATTTATTATTAACAACCAATTACCTCAATTTTAACTTAAACCCAATGCTTTAAACAATAAAGTTACAATGATATGAACTTCCATTTTCTGTTCTTCCTTCCCTTTCTCAAATTTTATTTAAAATCACACTATTTTTTAATTATAAAAGTATAAAATGCTAACCATTCTGACCTTAAACACAATATGGGAAACCGTACAACCAACTTGTCGTCATTAAAGTCCAGAGTTTACATGAAATTATGTTACACGAGATATGTATTTCATACTACACTACGCGACCCGTTATTTTTTCCGCGATTCTCGCATCACCGCATGTACATGTAACATATATTATGTATACACTTACATTATACATTGCAATAATAAAGCTTTTGTTGTTGTTGTATACAATGGGCGTATTAGCTAAAATACTCCCGTTCCGACATGAATTTGATGAAGTAATGTCGGAAGCTTTAACGGCTCCAAATTAATATAACAGCGCAGAATGATCATGCAATAATTATTGAACATAACATGTAAACATTATTTAAATATATTCCAGGCCCAAATACACTACCACTTTTCAAATTCCATATTGTTGCCATATACATGTAGCACTGTCTAAATTGAAAGTTGCATAGTGTTTCGTCATTGGTCGGTTATAAATACCTTGTTTCTCTATACATGGTATTTGATTTAGACAAAACTAATAATTTGGTAATTTACGAGAAATATGATATAAGCTTTTTAAATACGCTCGTCCCGCATTATGCACTGTACTCTTTACACTTCTGAAAAATGGCGTAGTCATATGGTTCTGTTAATGAAATTCTCAGACATATTTACCGATATAAATGTGACGAATCACACGAAATCGCGGTGATTTTCCACTCAAAAAGCAAACTGTCCGCCTTGACTCCGCAAATTAGGCAACAATCACGGGTCTCGTAGTGTATACATTGTATATACAGAAGCGAAGGAGTCATAAAAAAACTAAATTTAGTATTAACAACACGCTTACATGTACATCAATTTTAACTTTAATCCTTTGCTCAAAACAATAAAGTTACAAAGATATGAACCTCCAATTTTGGTCATCCTTCTCTTTCTCAAAATTTATTAAAAACCACACTATTTTTTTTTAAATTTGTGTATCAAATGCTAACCATTCTTACCTAAAACATGATTAAGGAAACCGAAATCTTTACGCAGCGAGTTATTTATTCTTATGGAAGATTAAATTATGCATGACAAAAATACAATCGGAAATATTTTACAATCTTTTGATGCTTTAAAAAATATTTTACTGTTAAATAAAATAACACGTCTGATTTGTCGTCATTAAAATCCAGAGTTTTAATGAAATTACGTTACACAAGATACGCATTTCATACCATATTAGAGCAAAGGAGACATAAAGAACTAAATTTAGTATAAGCAACACGCTTACCTAAATTTAAACTTTAATCCAATTCTAAAAACAATAAAGTTGCAAGATACAGTAACATGCACGCACTTCCATTTTCTGTGATTTTTTTGCGTTCCATTTCTCAAAATTTATTTACAACCACACTAATTCTTAATTACATTTGTATACGATGCTTAACATAACAAAGCCGTAATCCTGTCGCTGTAAGTTATTTTATTCCTATGAAAATTTAAATTATGCATGGCAAACACAAAATCCAAAATAATTTTGGATTCTTTCTATGCTTTAAAACATATTTAACTGCACGACTGACTTGTAGTCATTAAAATCCAGAGTTTAAATGAAAATACGCCACACGAGATATAGCTGTATTTCATATCAATTCATGTGTGCTGAACAAAGGGGCAATTATACACTAGGCTTACAATGCTCAAACCAAAAGGTTCCAAATTGTTGCAAACAAATAAATTAAACATTCACATTTATCAATTATAATTACAAGCTATTTGTTTTTGTACTGCTATATATTGTGGTGTGGTCAACTTATGAGAGAATCAGGTGAACCACTGCCCTAATCAGAAATCAGTCTGAATTAATGTTACTCAGCTTTACATATTCTACTAATTATTAATTAAATAAAAAAATTAAATCTTGACAGAACCTTGTCAAGTTGACGATGCTTATAATTTGAGAAGTTAATGATTTATAATCATCGAGGGGGGTATTCCAGACGTAAAACATTGCATCATTACATGGAAAACAGCTGCACAACTGTATGCGAAAAGGTAAAACAGTATATTCTATCGAGAACTAACTTGCATAGCAACGTCCGAAATGTGCAAACTCCGACATCTATTTCGATATTTATAAATTCAAGATGTAACGTTAACTTAACTGTTGTACAGAAATCAAACTATAAAACTTGTGTTTTGATAAAAAAATAAGCAAAGCAAACCAAAAAAACTTACCCTTTTAACGGCAAAACAATTAATTTATCCAATATTCAACACATGTATTTCCATTCAAATTATGCCCTTGAACTTTAACGGTTGATTGCCGTTTCGTTCCACTATCAGTTCGTGCCACTTATATTTGTGTTGTTTATTTTTTATGTTAAGTTTCGTAAGAAATAAATGTGTTTGAAAACTTTCTTGTATGGTAATGGTATATAAAATTCAACTCATCGGACAAATTCAAGAACACAATGACACTTACCAAGTTTTCTGAACAACCGTACACAGCGCAAAATGCGGGAGCCGCGTGATGTCTATTTCCATATCCACGGGTGTGTTTATGTCAAATGCTAGTGTTTTTCAATAGATCGTATACTTATCTAAAAAACGGCGAAGTAGCGTTCACTTTAATTATTTTGATGATGTTATTTTGTAAATACTTTCTCGCTTTCTTTTCGAACGCATTGGCAGCCATTTTGAATGTTGGTTGTATACTTCCGAAATTATGTGTTTTAATGACTCTCAAAAATGTTTTAAGTGCAGAAATTGTAGTTTTAAGTATCGATTTCTCGGATTTATTTTATATATTTTGTTCGCTTATTTGCGTTTAAATTTGATTGTTTGTTGTTTACTTGCGAACTATTTTTCATGTGTACGCTAGTGGATATGTAATCAGGTTACCATATTTACATCAATGAAATTTAACTGTTGTTTGTTTTTGTTTGTTTTGTTAATATTTTCTAAACGGGTTCAGCTATGTATGTTAAACACAATATGAACTTATTTATTAATTTGGGAATAAAATCGCAATATGTATTAATTAAAATCAAATTTGAAGTGTCTATCGCGTGAATTGCCTCCTTGGGTTGAATTGTGTTTGGGTTGCTATTAACGCTATTAACGCTTCCGGCGAGAACTCATTTTATAGCGATTGCGCAATAAAAAACACCACTTTTTCGTAAATTTATCAAAAACTGGACTTTTCCCAGATATGACGAATACGCCATCGTGTAGATCGAGTTCTGGTCCATATACATGTCAAATTTCAGCACAAGTGTTGGGCCAGTTTTCAAGACTCCCAAATCGCTGCTATACGCTGGAGCTTAACGAATTTTAGCCCCCTTTATCATTCGTTCGATTGAACGTCATCAATGATGACGTCCAATACAACACTCATTCCATATTAAGCGCGATCTCTTCCTGATTAATGTTAATAGTTGTTTTACTATTCGCGACCCAACTGTCAAAAAAATGATGTGTTTTCTCAGGTATGTGTATACACATACCACGTTTTCTTACTACTTCACGTGATTTCGACCAATTTGTAATGCACGTTTTTGTACGGAGCACAGCGAGTGCCATGCTTTCAAAATGGCTAGAAGGAATCGATATACAAATGTATCAAACAAGTCGGATTGCCAAAAGGAACACATTATACAAAACGGTACAAGGACAGTAGTTGTTCAGGAAGGAAGAAAGAAAAAACCATGATACCTAGCTGTGTATTTCTATGTTAAACTATGCTTTCTAGAGTCGTCTGCACAAAACTCATAAAATCTTGTTATTGATGAGCAATATCTCTTTTTATCACAATGATTTCTACCCAGCCAAACCTATTTCTTTATATTTATTTACAATTGTATATGTCGTCTGCAATTTCTATCAATTTGTGATGGTTTACAATTTTCCATTTGGTTATAGCAAAATTATTAAGCCCTTGAAATAGAATGACGACTCTTATTATCCACCATACTTGGATTTTTAAAAAGTAGTTCAGTTTAGTTATTTTTAGAACTTTGTTTAGGAAAATTATCAAAAAAATGCAGTTGAATAATAACTCATTTGTTGTTTTCCGACAATACTTTTTTGTGAAATGTTTCTAACTTGACCTTGTATATGTATATAGCTTTGTATTTATTCAACTTACGGTCGTGCATATCATTCCTAACTTTAGATTGAGATTTTGTAAATAAGTGTAAAATTGTATTGGTTTTAAACAAAAATATGAATAAAGCAAAAAATATTGAATGTCAAAAATGTGTTTATGTTATTCGATCCGTCTTTACCTTTTAAATGATATATAGTTTGACCATATTGAATGAAGAAAAACCAAAGCAAAGTTTTAATGAATTTTATCCCTCCCATGAACCTAAATGGCTCTTTCTTTGTCACTGGCTTGGCTAAAATTCGCTTGCATCCTTCAAATGTTAATTTTACAATCTTGTTATTACAAGGATTTTGCTGTAATAACAAATCATGCCTCCAACTTATGCCGTAGAAATACACGTCTACAACCGCACTCGAAACTTGTTTGTCCATTTAATCACTAAGAAAAACACATACACGTGCTTCTTTTGCCGACAACGAAATAAAACCATGATCGCTGCACCATTTTTGGATTTTTTCAAAATATATGTCATCCTTTTTGCTTTTATTCTTGGATTTTGCTGCTCTGGCTATGTCCGATATCTTCTGAGCCGCGTGTCCCAGCTATGATGTCCACTCAATTCACCAATATCGTCCCATACACTGCTATGCCCACTATGCTGAAACAATATACATGTGTATAGATAATGCCTTTCATCAAATCATTGTTTCATAAGACATAAATATGAAGCGAGAACAGATCATATTATTTTAACTGCCTAAACAAACCGTTATATCCTCAACTTCATTTTATTATTATGAGTTTTTTGTTTTGTTTTAAATAACCATACATGTATACTTACTCCGATACGTGTTAATGTATAAATTGGCTCACGTCAAGTATGCTCATTAAAACATATTAGCATATCTTAACAAATCAATGTGGATCCTTAATAAATAAACATCACATATATACATAGATACACATAAATATCACGCTCTAAGACAACAGCGCATCAAATCTGAAACATCTGGATACAGATCACCGTGGATCTTTTCTGAATACACATTACATCTATACATTGATACACATAAATCTCACAACCTTGAGGCAACAGCTTATCATATCTGAACATCTGGATAAAGATCACCGTGGATCTTTTCTGAATACACATCACATCTATACATTGATACACATAAATCTCATACTCCGAGACAACAGCGTATCATATTTGAACACCTTATAACAGATCACCGTGGATCTTTCCTCTGACAACAGATAACCGTGGATCTTTTCTCCGATAACAGATCACCGTGGATCTTTTCTGAATACACTCCACATCTATACATTGATACACATAAATCTCATACTCCGAGACAACAGCGTATCATATTTGAACATCTCATAACAGATCACCGTGGATCTTTTTCTCTGACAACAGACCACCGTGGATCTTTTCTCTGACAACAGATCACCGTGGATCTTTTCTGAATACACTTCACATCTATATAATGATGCACATAAATCTCACTATTTGAGATAACAGCGTATCATATCTGAAACGTTTAAATACAGATCACCGTGGATCTTTTCTGAATGCGCTTCACATCTATACAATAATACACATACATCTCACACTTTGAGGCTTAATAGGATATCATATTCTAACACCTGAATACAGATCACCGTGAATCTTTTTTGAACACACAACATATCTAAAAATAGGTAAGCATACATCTCATTACTTGAGACAACAATACAAGCTTAATGTGAACCACAGCATATATATTACAGCACCTCATAATAAGACGGTTGCGAAACAACAAATACACGCGAATAAATCACACCTTGTCAAATTGTACAAAAAGTAGACATTCGATGTTAATGAAGACATTGCAAACAAGCTATCTTTACAGGAGCCAGGCAAGAAAAACTTTTTTGGCTTTACATATTCGACAAAATCTACCACGAAATCTCTAAATAACCCATTATAGATATTAACTAAATTTGTCCAGAAAATGGAAGATTGCCATTTGGGTACTACTAACGTACCTATCGCCCTACATACCCTCATATGCCAAAGAGCCTGTGAAATAAGATTAATGGGGGAAACGAGCCAATTATTGACCCCTCCCCAGTCATACGCGAAAGCATCAACTTAATCTGTACCTGGGCACCAAAACTGTGCATTAATTTTTTTAACTTTGCATTGTTGTTATCAGCGAATCTGTCTATATCGTAAGGACCCCATTTCTTATTAAACAGACGAACAATATCATCAGATACTGTTCAATCATCCCCGTCAATCAAAGTACTGTAGGAATCCGCCTCTTGGAATCCAGGCTACTTCAAGTAGAATTTTGAACCGCATGCACATTGAAAATATACTACGAGCTAAAACGTGTAACTGTGGCTTAACGCTACCTCTATTTACTATCCTAACGACATTCTGATTATCTGTGTACACTTTAACAAACTTATTACACAAACACTCTGAAAAAGAATCAATCGCATGTTCTAGCGACCAAAGCTCCCGATATGTAGAACTAGCGCTACATTCTTCGTCCTGAACGAAACCCTTGAAACTTCGTTAACGCTACTGAGTAGAACACCGGCGCCGGCAAAACTATTCGCGTCAACAAACAATATTCTCTCAGGAAGTATCACAATGGAACAAATAGATGTACAGGACAATGAATAAAGATTATCCTTCCAAAACACAAGCTCTGACTTTAAATCTTCGTCTAACATAATATCAGTATCCCAGTCGAGTCTATTTACAATGGGAATATATAGGTTACGCGTCATTATATGACACACATTACCGAAACTAAAGGATAATGAAATAATCTTTCCGACAACCTTAGCAAGAACTGTTTTTTCAGAAGAAGAATGACTTGAATATTCATGACAGGGCCAACATACAAAATCATTATACTCATCTCTATAACTTAGTGCTTTCTCTGACGCCTGAAATGGCGGTCTGTGCTGCAGTTCTTGGTTAGCTGGACCTGCTAGAAGTGGTCTGTTGTCGGCAAACGGAACACGGTCCGAGGACGGCCGGAAGTCGCTGTTGTTTGAGAAAACCTTCTTGATAACGTCTTGACGCAGCCTCACCGCTGAAATAATACTAATATATATTACTAGTCAACTCGATCATTGATTTTTGGTTTTGTAGACAAATATATCCGTTTGTTTTTTAATCGAGCCATTATTTAGTCGTGAGTGATTTTTCAAAGTTTATATTCTAAATGATCCTTCATTATAATTCGAAATTAGTCAGCCAAATATATATATATATATATACAATATATATATATATGTTTCTAATACACAAGTATGTTTACGCTTAACCGTCAATTTCCTCGTGCATTGCATGCCTAATTGTTTACTAACATACACCGTTACAGGTATAGGTAGACACTGAGCGATTAAAGAAGTATTACGTACTAGTGCATGTGTACCGACAAGATGGACACTTTAAAGTATAAATCAATGTAGTATACCATAGGATAGTATACAAACATTATTGTGGATATAGCCTTAATAACAACAAATTTACATGATTTAGTTCACAGTAAGCACCTGAAACAAATTGATA